>NW_009186068.1:57040-116664 GCF_000690835.1 Fulmarus glacialis
TACCTGAACAAGCAGAGTATTTTCGGCTACAAAATTCTGTCTTCTTGTGAACCTAAAGATTAGGAATCTGGTGAAGACCTCAGGTGTGATGCTTCCACAAAACAGTGTCTTTTACACCCACCTCCACAGAAAGCTTCCAAAGTAATAGATGTAAGAAGCAATCCCACCTTTTTGACACTGATGGCAACAGCTTCTTTTTGACTGTAATCATCCACAGTAAGGTCACTTCCAAATTTGTACTCTGGATGAGCTTCTTCTTCCTGGTCAGCTGCACAGAAAAGAAAAAGGATCAGTGCAAAAAACACAGCAACTGCTGGCTTTGTGTGAGCCATGAAACAAATGGCAGGGTTTTTTTTAAAAACAGAAATAAAATCCCGGGTATTAGATTTCCAAGCATTAGTAGCAAATTACAGCTAAGGCCTGAGATTCTTACAGCTCTGACATGGTTAGTAAGAGAAATTTTATTTACTTTTTTATTTTATTTTTGAAGGAATCAGTAATTTGCTTAGCAAAAGTCTAAAAAAAACCCAATAGGCTTGGGGAAATAACAAGAAATGAAGACAGAGTTCTCTAAATAAAGACGTAAAAAGTTGCTGGTGTCCAGGCTTCTCACGTGCATTGTTAGAGTCTCCTTATGTGCCCCTACTATAGGGAATCATTTTCATTTGCTTTTAAAGTGATTTTACCGTTAGAACCCAGTGTACTCAAAGAAGCTAAAAAGGCCTCTTACAAACACATAACCATTAATCACATTATTCATATGGAATTAAACAATAATTTTAGAAAATACTTATTTGAGCCTCTTGGTAGTCTAGCACATAATTAATAACACAGCACAGTAAGAACGCTATTAGAAATAAGATTCTAACGGAAATCAGCCTGCAAAACAACAGAATCTCCTCTGTGCTCCTTGATCACCTGAAGAAAGATACTGAGAGGCCTCTCCAAAAAATTGTTGTACTTCAGTCTTTTTTAGCATTGCAAGGACAGATACCAAGATTTGGATCACAAAGAATATCTTTCACGAGGACCTCTACTGACTGCAACAGCAGTGGCTTTGTGCTAGTAAAAAAGAAAAAAAAAAGAAAAAAAAATCAAGGAGAGGACCAAGGGGTAGGCTAAAGCTGGGATGTTCCGTATGACATAGGTCACAGGCCAGTACCTTGGTTCAGACACTTGCAGGCAATGCATGATTTACCTCTTCTGAAGGTGGACATTTAAAACAGACAAGGTGAATCACACCCTAGAGATGTCTATTTTTCTCGGTTGGCCATAAACACATTCCACATCACTGGCTCAGATCTAGATGTTTACACTGAAGGTATCTGAAGTTTGGCAAGAAAAATCCTATCCCTCATTTTAGCCTTATAAAGTATAATGCAATAATCCAATCTGATGTTGACACAAGTATTAAAAATAGGGACAAAAATCTGTTTTCAAAGCAAAGATCACAGCTTCCCAGTCTCTCATACACACACACATGTACACACAGTGAAAATCTGACTTGGTTGCTGCTCCAATATGGCTTCTGAACAGTAAGTAGAAGTTAGAATTACCACTAGCACCACCACCTGAGCTCACGTTCCTACCACAGCCTGCCACAGAGCCAGTAGCAGCTGTGGTATGTATCTGAGATGAGATGGTAAGGCTGGAGGTCTGTATAAGTGGTCCTGCACTGAGCTCAGACTTAATGCTGCTGCCACAGACTGCGGGCATGTGGATCATGTGCGTACTAGCTGCTCATGCCGGCCTACTGATTTACCACAGGCAATGTATGAGAGCCCTTCGCTATGAAATCCTCACCACTTTCTATTTCTTCTTCATTATCATCTTCTAGGATATTTACAGGAGCAGCAGTTTCCCCAGCCTCCATCATCTTTTTCAGAGCATCAAGCTGTTCTGTTAATAAGAAAAATAAAAACAAATTAGTCATGACATGAACACTTTGTAGAAATACATGAGAACAATCATAAATGATTCTCTGATCCCAAGAGCTACTTTTATTTAATGAGTTCTCTAAGTTTTCAGTTAGCAATAAAATCTTACAGCGTAAGAGCATCATTAGACATACACTGTTGTTAGATCTGAAAAGTGGTCAGTAAGGGCTCACTGGAGTTAAGAAAAATATTTCCATAGACTTCAAAGGTCTTTGGAGCAAGCATATTACTTCTTCAAAGAATAAACAGACAGCTCTCTCTTTGGTGCTTGATCTATGCAAATGGAAGCAAAGTGCTTGGATTTTCAGTTGTGTTCCCATGTGCATTTCAGTTAGCCAGTATGAACACAGTCATGTATGACTGAAGTCAGTGGAAGGTCTGCATGCTTAGCTTTGAATGGAGAAGGACCAAGGTTTATCACTACAGCCATACTGGAAACTAATATAGCAAGACTATTATTACTGAAAGAAAAGAAATATCAGAACTGGCAACAATAGCAAGAAGAACAATTTGAAATTCCATTTCATTTTATGCTTATCCTGGAAAAACACAGCAATGCAAACATACCAGTGTAGGCAGAATTTACAAGAGATTCTATCTGTGTTATATTTTAGCTCAACCAGCAATCTGATAGAAGTCCCAGGATTACATTTCTAAGTCTATCTATGCCTATGCTACATGCTGATATCAAGGCTTAGACTCTGGCACTCATATGAAACACAAGGGCAAATAAAGTGGCATTTCCATATAATTCATATTCTTCCAACACTAAAGTACAAGCAATTTGGAAACTTTAGTAACAAAGTCTATTTGTATCTATCTGGACTTTTGTTTAATTTAATACTTGACAAGCTTTACTTACTTTTTTCTACTTCAGGTTTCAGCCTTTTATTCTTTATGAGAATCTTTCTTTTGAGGTCATTAGGAGAAGGTAAGGCTTTACCTGGATCAAGCTGTAAAATAATTTAAAGAAAAGGCTTAGTAACAGTATTTGTCCTCTTTGTATCCCTATTTGGGATTTTGACTTTAGGACAGCAATGGTAAGGGGCAGTGAACAAGCAGTGCCACCTCAGGCACAACCGTGAGAGGCAGTGTAACTGCAGTTATATTGTCTCCTCTGCTTCTTCCCTATCCCATGGGAAAGCTGTGCTCAGGGTAAATGTTGCTGGCTGAAGCCATTGGTCTCCAGCCTATGCCATCCTCAGCTGCACTGGTCAAAACATCTCCCCCTCTCTCCTGCCTAGCAGTGGGCATGGATGTGACCTGCAACTCTTCATCAGAGGACCTCCTACTTTCCCTCTCTCCCTGTGGTTCACACGCAGTCCAAGTCACAGTTTAGCCCATTATCATTTGATCTCTAAATAAGTCACCTTTTATGGTCCCTTCAAGCTGTAATAACGCGAGTGAAGCAGCCCACACATACTTACAGAGCAGAAATGGGCTGGCACTGGTGAATGGAAAACTACCCAGTCCTTAGCTAGATAATGAGCGCTATTTTTGCCAGTAGGGCTACAGGGTCACATCTTCAGTATTTGTGAAAGGCAAATGGCAAGTTTCACATACACAAGAGAGTACTACTAAAAGGTTTGTTCCAGCTTTGGGAAGGAGAAAAAATATTATTGAGAAGAGAAAAAGTACAAAATCCTCTGATTTAAGTCCCATCACATCATTGAGGCTAAGAAACAGAGATTTGGGTACAGTAATTAGCACCCTCTCCACCTCAGGCTTGCTAAGAATATTATGCAGGGAGTTGCTGGTATAATGGACTGTGTTTTCCAGTGAACCATAAGTGATACAGGAGTAGAGGATATTTCCAGGATTAGTAAAAATTCTTAGAAGAAATATTCAGATATTCTTATCCTTAAATCCAACTCTGAGCTACGCAGAAGCAGCATGCTAGATGAAGAAACAAAAGAACAAAGCACCACGACTTGAAACCAAATAAAAGCAGCAGAGGTGACAAATAACAACCCAGCAAAAAAACCCCAAATCAACCCAACCCAACCTCACAAGAATGGGTGCAAACCTCCTTGCAGGAGGGTAATGATTATCCACAACCACCAGGCTAGCTCAGTCATGGGAGTTTCAGCATGTTTGATGAAGATAAAACACAATTGTCCTTTGGGTTGTAATTCCACTAGATGTCAGTGCCGCAGAGCTCATTTATCCCCAGGCTTCCAGGATGCCAGTCTGCATCCCAAAGCACAGGGCATAGCTGGATGCCCATTTGGACAAATATTTGCTTTTACTTAAAACCAAATCTGCTTCAGCCAGTGCCATGTCTCACTTAAGTCTGCCCTCTTCAGTCAGTCAAGGTATCAGAAACCACACACTCATAAAATACATGTTTCCAGCTCCTCCTGCCATCTCTGCAACATTTGCTTTGTGAGCAGCTGGGGACTGAATTCACCCATAAGGAGGAATGGACACAAAATGCAGAAGTCTCAGTAGTGCTACAGAGCACAGGCAGCTGAGGCTTAATACTGTGCCCTGAGGTAGCAGCATGGCAGCCTTTGGCCAGCTCTATTTTAGGCTTCCCTGAAAGCTGCTGGAAGCTGTCATTTGTGAGGAATGTGGCAAGATGCTACACACATCACAGGGGAACACTTCAGATTTAGTTCTCTGGGATGCACTTTTCAGGGCATATTCACCGAGCCTTGTGCGTTGCTGTCCCTGCAACATGCAAGGAAAGCCAAGAAAAGCACAGCTCTAGAGATGACAACGCCAGGAGGCCCCTTTGCAGGGGTCACATGGACAGGAGCTGAAAGGTAAGGCAGAGTCCTCTTCGCCATGGTCCCCTGCAGCACTAAAGAGCATTGGGCAGCTGCTGGCAGACAGTGAGCACGTTGCTCAGGAGAGTAAGGAAGGTCTGGAGGAGTAGCTGCAAGCACTGGGTAACAAGCTATTAAAGTCTCAAATATTGTATTTGTGAAGGAGTGGCTGTTATTATCTCCTGCCATGCAGGAGGGTGAAGTGCATGCAGATTACAGTGCAATTGATAGTCCAAATGAGACTGCAGGGGACTCTTGGTGCTTAATTTAATTCTTAATGCAGTAGTAGGGGCCACCTAGACTGCAGGACCTGATCTGGAGCATGAAGCATGCAAAGTGCAGCTGAAAGAAGAGACCATGCAATTTATAATAACTAGCTTTCAACAGTGACTGGCAATTTCAGAGTTATGTATGACCTGCAAATACAATGTATGTGGTGTATTTTATGTAGGTGCTGATATTACGTCACACATCAAGGGGATGGATTTCCCCAGGCTGCTCGCCAGAGCCCTGTACAGAAGAGATTAAACAAATCAGATAAGGACAAGGTTGTACCAAAAAGCGTAGTCACCCAAAATCACTAGTCATTTTTGAAAGCACAGGAATGGCAGTGAACAGCACTATAGGTGATATGATCCCACTTTATCACCTCTTTTAAATACAGCTAATAAAAAAAAAAAAAGATTGGCAGAATATAACATACTGGATGTGTTTCTAGAGGCTGCTTCAACAGGAGATCTCCAAAAAGATCTTCACAGTATTTTGACATCTTATACTGTTGATATTTGCTGGAAAAGATGATGTTGGTTAATTTTTAAATATAAAAAAGAAATCACTCAGCAAAACAGAATAATATTAAGTAATGTAGATATCCCAAATTATATACTGCCCACTTTCTCTCAACTGAGAAGTATTACTTTACTGTAATTAAACTGCCAATAAAAGTCTATTATCTGACATAGATGAATTTAGTAAGACCAAAAAAGTAGATTAACTGAATCCCACAAAACTAATGGAACATCCAAATATACTTCACAGCTTTACCACAGATAAAAATATTGCCATTATTTAGCTAGATAAAGATTGACTAGTATATTACAGTCTCTTCCAAGTGATATTCAGTATACCTGCATATCCCTACACAGTTTACAAATACACTCAAATTACAGTATGTTTGAGCTATATCATCCCCCTCTCATACATCGCACTAAAAAAAAAAAAGGGCACTAGATACCTGCAGTGATTTTCAAATGAAAGAATGACAGGATACTCTGATGTAACAAATGCTGTTTCCTTAATGGCTTGAATTACATCCTTTAAAATTCAATAATAGGATTCAAATTAGAACAGATCAAATTACAATCATAATGAAATAGATTTTTTTTGTTCTCCACCCTGAGAAACAGAGAGCTGAGTCTCAAATGAAGTGAGCCAAGTGAAGCCAGAACTAGAACAAACAGTATGCTCATTCTTCCCTGTTTCCCCGCAACAACCCAGACTCAGCGCCCAACAGGTGCCTCACAGCACCTGCAGCAGTGATGGCAGCTTCACCCAGAACCCATCAATGCTACCCCTGGACCTGCTGCCATCTTCTCTTGCCAGGGAGAATTTCTACTCCCACAATAACTCCTGCACATTTAGGCTGTTTCCACAGCTAAGGAACTTCTCAAACAATGGAGAAAATATTTATTCTGTGGTGCAAAGAGCCACAGGATGTGAAAATATGGGGCAAAAGAAGCAAGCCTGCTTCCTGCAGTTTCTGTGGAAAGGCAGACATAACACAAGGACATATGATGCGAGTCAGAAATGAGCCCTAAGATCTGGGGACGAGAAACTGTGCCTATGCGAGTTGTTAGTCTATCACAAGGGAGCAGTGTCTGGGTGCTGAGGAGGGGAGGGTGCCCTGCATGGATTTTTGTCCAGGGGTTCTACTGGGGCTTACTGCCAGGTGCAGAGGTCAGGCATTTACCTTGAAAAGGATATCTGTACACATTGCTTTTCCATGTGTTATTATTGGTTCTTGATCTTCACCTTTGCCATCCCAACAGTCCAGCTCGACACACCTAAAGACCCAAGAAAAATGACGTCAGCTTCCTTAGTGTTTCAGTACAGGCGAGCTACTCGAGACAAGTTCTGCACAGTGATGTTCAGAGCAGTAAGTTACAAAGCAGTTTTGGGCATTACACAATTCCTTTTAAGCTGCACATGTGTAACTTCAGACTGCTTTTATAACTTCGGGTATATTACCTTAAATATACTATGTGTGGGTCAATATATTTACACCTGAACAATAATGTTTTTAGCACTCTTCTAATTTATTCTCTTACCCAGTTAACAGTGACACATTCCAGTACGTTAAGAAATTAAGCAGGAGATCATAAACTGATTCTCATTTACATATAAACGTCTTAATTACAAAGCAGAAAATCCTCTGAAATTCTTCAGTTGTCATTTTGAGATCAAACTTCTGTTGTCTTTCTCACAACCTGTCTCCTGACATCAATTTCTACATTCCACTGCCTTTCAATATTTTTTCTGAGAAAAATAGTATCTTAAATATGTATATTTTCATTTACCACACTAATATATTTATATATTCAAATATGCAATATATCACCACCAAAGTATATTATGTAGGTTTAAAATATTAGATCCACAAATATTAAAGGCTGTTATCTCCTGCTTCCAACCTGCATCCAGCCAAAAGCACTTGTCTGTACATCTCCACCGAAGACTTGCCACCAAACTGCCTGCCTGTTAAATATGTATTGTGAGAGGAACTGATGAAATAATGAGCCAAAGGATGGTCCATTTCTTGATATAATTCCAAACGGTCTAGGAAAACTGGGGCATTTTCATCTGACATCAAGTATCTGCAAAACCCATCACTTGATATGACACCTAGGGGGAAGAAGAAAGCATGGCAAATTACTACTGGAAATTTATAGTGGCCAGGAATCAAACTGTCTCAGAGAGCAGGAACCCTAGCACAAAAGCTATGTTTACACAGGCTTCTACAAGCAAACAGAAGCTCTCCCCTTCCAATGCTCCAAGCTGACGAGCAACTGTGTCCCTGTTGAAAAGTCTGCCACTGTGTTCCCACATAACAAAAGAAAAAAATCAGGTGCCCACCGAGCTCAATATCCTGTGTCCAACACTCACCATAGTAGACCTAAGGCATCAAGAGGATGTAAAGAAGGCAAATAAGTAGTGACATCTCCTCAGAGTACTCCCAACAATTTTGAGCTCTGGGACTTTGTGAGCCAGAAGTTGTGAGCTTGCATGTACCAGTCTCCTACGGTACTTTTCTCCCCTCTTTCGTATTTAGTCCTACCCTGACTGTGCTACATCGCTGTTAATCAGCTTGCAGCATGTGCAGAGATTGTTCTCTGCTGACAAAAACAAGTGGAGGTGTACCCGAAAACGTTTGCATGTGTTCAATTGTGAAGCATCAGGAAAATTTAAGATACCTTCAAGTTTACTGTCTGAAATACAGGTCTATTCCTTCATAATGAAAAGCAAGCCATTTTCTACAATGAACATGGGACGTACGGTAATTCAGAGGACAGAGTTCGTAACACTTTTCTCTTATTTCTATGCTGTTATATGCTTCATAAAGTATAAAAAAAAATATAAATCAAGGGATAAATTTTAATGAAAACAAGGTAAGAATAATCAGTACTGCAATATCAGTTTTAAAGTGGCCAAGACTGTAAAATGATCTGGGGTAGGGAAGGAGGGATTACTCACAAGGAGTCACTGCAGAGAATAGTTGCCACTAATTTGGAGATTGCTTTCCCTAAAGTCATGTATGAACACTATTGTTAAGGCTGCAGCAGTCTTATTTTTATTTTGTTTAAGACAACTTTTCTCCTATACAGAGAATTCCAGTAATCCTGCTTTTCATTCTTCTCCTAGCTTTCTGAAAAACTCCTCTACTGGAGCTTAAATTTTCTGTGCTTGGTGTCAGCCAGAGGTGAACTGTTCTGGAAAGTCTTATTCAAATCCTCTCAGCTGATTCTGACTTTTGGAAGAAGGGGGAAAAAAAAGGGGCGAAAAGGAATTTTCAACTTTACGAATGTTTTTATTTTGTTGATCACTGAGAACTTAAAAGCAGCAGCACAAAATATCTCGGATGATACGCACTTCTAGTGCATCATCTAGTGGAAAAAAGTCACAGCTGAGCAGGCGTTCTAGACAAACAATGGCTGAGACTTCAGTAGCAGAGCTCTGTGTGCTCAACAGACCAGCCTTTGTATTTTTGACATGCACAGACCAGGTGGAAGAATTTGCTTTTGTAGTGTTCCTGAGCAGACTCTGGTTACTAAACTGCACAGCATTAACTTGTTCAGACTTTCTGTTACTGAAACATAGCTGAGGAAGAGTCAGTTGCTTATTGCTACTGCCTTGTTGTACATCAGCCTTGTTTCTTAAACGACATGATTTAGCAAAAAAAGGCATTGAGCTTAATTATTTGTGCTCAACAGCAAAGTTATATCTAAGAAGAAGGGGAAAGAGACTGCAAAGAACCACCACTGCTGAGATAAATTCTTGCCTTCTTTACATGCTAAGGCTAAACATGTTATTATATGATAGCGCCTCCCTATCCTATTGATTGCATTGGGATAAAATCCGCATCAGTGAATATGATCAATGGAGGAACACCGTAAGAGGACACTGCTTCTGTTGTTACTCTCCATAACCCTATCCCTGCAGAAGGTTTACCACATTTATTTAAAACCTGTTAGAAATATAAATCAAAAAAAGAAGCTAAATAATTAGCCAAGATTCAATTATTGGCTAAAAGAATAAGCCAATATCATTCCCTTGCTACAGCTTGGTGCTTAGAAAATCCTCTTCTTTGCGAACTACTGAATATTGTTTTCCAGTTTTAGACTAATATCCACCTTCATAAAACACGTTTTTACATCTTCCAGCCTAAACAGGTGGCAGCTGTATTAGTACACCTTCCTCATTTTGGAAAATATGTAAAATACACTGGCATCAAGAGGAATCACAGATGAATGCCTTCAAAGAAAAAATAAAAAAGGATAGAGTTGACTAAAATCAAGTAATTAATATTTGGAGAATTCTGCTTCATGTAGAGGGGAAGAGAAATAAGTTACACTGCTTGTGAGTGGAAAATCCTCATAACATTTATAAATGACTCCTAGACAAGAGAAATATCTCCCTCTCTCCCGGGTGATTCCTGGAAAGTCCATGTTTTCTCACAGAACTAAAAGAACGATCTATTAACCCAGTGTACAACACAGTGTCTGGAGTAGCATATACAGTACAAGCTCTTCCTCTAGCGGTTTGGTCAAAAGAACTAAAGTACTATAAGGAATGGTGAAAGCTACATATCCAGCTACAGAAGTTTATAGACTGAGGAAGACAACTGTAAACTCTTCCCAACCGCTGGCCCAAAGAAAGTGAAAGGGGCAGGCGTTTCTGTGGAAGGCATTGCTGGTGTCAACACTTGTGATCATAAAGCAACATAAAGGCACGCAGGGAACCCAACAAGGCTGCAGCACTGAGCGAGAGCTGCCTCGGGCTTTACTGAAGCAGTTTAAGATATTGCCTCTTTCTGTTGTCTGCTTTGCACATCCTTCATCAGCAGGGGCAGCACTAGTGGATGTGTAAAAGCTATTCAGCTTTTCCAGTGCTAGCTTGATTCACTAGGCATTTAGGCTAATGTAAGTGGCTTCCTGTTAAGGATGCCTGAAGGCCTATGGGCTTTGCAAGGCTGCAGTCTCCTCTGCATGCTACCATGACAGTTAACTTCCAGCAAAAGGGCAGGGAGGACAGATGGGGATAGCAACATTTTTAATTTCTGCAGTTGATCCCAACACAGCTATTTCAGCAGAATGAATAAGAACTGGGAGCCAAGTTCAACTCCTGACACCTCCAACACCCACAGCAGCCTAGGACATGAGCAGTCCAAGAATGGCTTGGAGACACTTCCTGCAATCTTTTTGCTCAGACAGAACATTTTCCAATGTACCCACGTAAAATACCCTATTCTAAGCTAGGCTGCTGTCCTCAGGCGCTATACAGATTATATTATAAGAAGGTGGATGCATATCCAATGGTGCACATGGTAATTTATTTTTTTTATTTTTACACAATACCCATACAGCTTTGTAGTCTCTCTGAGACTACCTTGGCCAGAGCCACATGCACGTTGCCTTGTTGCCAGAAGGAGTGTCCATGTTGTTGCCCATTTACTCAATCCTAGACTCTCTCATTTTGTACCAGAACGGCTGTCTTTGTACCCACACTGTAACCTGGATCCGGGAAATAATCCTTCTAAAAAATCACTGTGTTTGAGGGGGAGATATTTTTCAGCCGATCAGTTTCCTGATCCAGTTCACTGTGTGGCCTCACAAGTGCTTGCCCCCTGACCACAAGGACTGTAAGCTCCCTTTTAAACGTTTGGATGCTTCGGAACAAATTCCCCAAATGCCTAAAACCAGTGAATACTGAATTCCCTCCCACATTTACCTTTACTCTTCAAGTCTTCATCTGGCTCATATGTCTCAATTATCTGCATTGCTCTTTTTGTGTCATAAAAGGGAAATAAAATTTCATTGAGCCGAGGATCTCGTTGATGCTAAAGTTAGAAAACAATGGAATTCAGCAAAACAATATAGTGCATAGCTATCATCCAAGAGCATTTCATTACTGCAGATGAGAAAGAAAGAAGTGGACATTTTAAAAAAAAAAAAAAAAAAGAGCCCTAAAACTTACAGACTATTCAACAGCAACTTTAGCTTTAGACAGAAAACGACCCTTATCTTTCATAAGAAACCTAAGAAACCTAGGCAATTTGATTATAAAAATATTTTAAAAGAGCAATCCAGTGCAATCATATAACTAGTCTTACTCTTGCTTGTTCATGAAAATAATGACTGCACGTGGTATACGTGCAAATGAAATGTTGAAAATAAATAAATAGCTAAATCTCTCTTCTTTGTAAATTCTCTCTCTTCCTAATCTTTTTTGTAGGTCATGTAAACTGACTGACTTGACTGATGGCACTGTAATCACCTCTGCAAAAATCCTTCAGCAATATCTACAGCTAAAGTAAAAATTAAAAGTAAAATAAAGCTATACTATAAATACAGAATTTGAAACCCGAGTTTAGAAATATGCAACTACTGATGATTATTTTATTTGTGAATCGTGGAAACATTGTGTTATTAACTATTCAAAAAACAATGTAGGTTCTTAGAAGAAATATGCATAACTTAAAAGAGCTTCACAGTATCGTCTCTTCAATTCACAGCAATTTACAATATTAGGATTTCATAATGTATGTAATATTTAGATACAATTTAGCAGTGATTTCTAATACACTAATAAAACTCAAAGTTTTTAAGTTTTCACTTAATAGTGTGCTACGTAACTTTTGTTTTTCTCCATGCTGGATTAGAGCTGCACACTGTGTGCCTGATTCTCCATTAAAAGAAAATTAAAAACAGAATTGAACGGAGTAGTGGCATGTAAGCAGATGCAATAAAACAAAGAAATAAATGACTGTGAAAACACTCTTTTACCCCAGTAGGTGCACAGTTTTCAAGCTTTAGTTTAAGCAGAATTCAGAAATGTAACAGGCCACCCCCACATTGGTGATCAATAATTTGGAGTGGACAGGATGGTGTTGATATGGCTTGGCACAGCACTGTCAGCATTTGCTGTAATTCCTTATCTATAAACTTTTTGACATTTTTTCATGAAAAAAGCAATATCCAATCAAAAACAAGCACTTGATCTCTTTTCTTACAATCAAAGATTGGTGCACGTGCTTAATTAATTCCAAGAAATTACAACAAATGCCAATTTAATCATGCAATTAAGGAGGGATCTTTCAAGTAATGCTACTGACAGTCTGCAGCATCAAAAATACAGCAGTTTCATTCACTACAGATCAGTTGTCTGGATATCTAAGTAAAACTCAGATGAAATATGATATGAGAGCAGATGAATGCAGGACATAACTTGCTAAGCAGCACATAACATGCAACACTGGCATGCAACAGTACAGTTTACTGTGACAAATGACAAGCTTTATACCATTAGTGACAATACACCACTTCAAAAAATTGTAAGAAATAGTAGGGAAGGTTCTTAACTCAAGAAAAGTGCTCTTCCCCACTCTCTTTCTTCTACAGTTAGTCATAAGCAAACAGAAGAAAATAAATGGGATAAAACAAAAAGTCTCCTCTTGAGAAAGAGTCCCAGAGTTATCAGAAGGAGCTAAGAGCAAAATATTCTTCTTGTAGCAATGATTATCGCTAATTACCAATTTTCCATTTGAACAAAAGCAGGTCTTTACGTTTACTTAGTTTAAAAAATAAAGCAAAATTGACAACTGATGAAGTTTTACTTAAAAAAAGGAAGAATGCTTACTAGTGTCTCTTGGGGAAACGTTCTGCACTACTGAGCTTTTTGGAACAGGAAAGTTGTAACACAAAAGCTGACCAAAACAAAAAGCATGAAGTTTCATCTAGAAAGACAACATGCTCCAGGACTAATTGTGTATGCCCAACAAAGTTGCATTTGATTGTTCTAGTTACCATATTACACAGGAGACCCTTACACTAGACATTCTTAACCATATGAGGGTGAACCATCTAAAAGCATGGGGAGAAAGAATGCCTGCATGGTTCTGCAAAGAGAGGTAATTTAGCCTCCCCAACTTGACCTCCAGTCTCCTCTTTGAGTGGATACAAACTGAGATGCACAGCAGTTAATAATCTGCCAGAACCAATTCTGCCTCTTGAATTTGTCCTGTGCAGCAGTAAGAAGGGTGTCCTTTTGTGGAGATGAAAAACAGGAAGATAGAAAAAGCAAGCGAGCGAGTAAGAAGGAGGAAGGAAGAGCGAGCAGGTGAGTAGAAAGGAGGGAAGGAGGAAGAGCAAGGATGTGGGAAAGATGGGGGCAGTGGGAAAGAGGGGGATAGAAAAGGATCTCCTCATACCTCCTTCCCAGGAGGAAGGATGAGTCCTGGTCAGACTACCGAATTTCCATTTTGACAGTCACTTGGCTTATTAATTTATTGCTGCAAATGAATGGCAGGAGCAAATCTCAATAGTAGTGATTTCAGTTCTTTTGCTACTACATTTTCTTTTTTCAAAATCTGACTTTAAAAAAAGACAACCTAGACAAAATACTCTGTGCCTGACAATAATTACATTTCTAAAAACTTCCCAGAAGCTTTAATACTGATACACAATTAAATCAGCTGTCAGCCAGCAGCATTTAAAAGTCAAATAAAGACAGCAGTTTGGAAAAACTCCAGGAAAGCAGCTCACTCTCCACTCATACCCAGTAACGTATCCTCACACTCCTTTAAAAACCCATAACACTTAGAGCTTCTGCAGCATGCCTTGGAGGTTACTGAACTCAAAATAATTTAGGTTAAAGACTCTCACGAAGAATGGCTCTGCCAAGTAACTCCTCTCTGCTAAATAATGATAATAATCTTTTTATATTTTCCAGCATTAAACACCACTGCTAATTACAGTGTTGGCCAGCTGTCAAGGGGACAAAAATGATCACTTCAGGAGGGAGATTCTGGGTCATTTGTGCCTTTCAAATCATGACCAAAACTTTAAACTCTATTTGGAGACCAAAAGACCTCCAGCACAGAGCCAAAGGCATTAGTTTCAGTCATCAGAATGACTGTCGTACTCTATAAACTACTAGACTAATTTTTCCCAGCTCTGGTCACCAACTAAAGGGCCAACTACAAGATTTCCAATTGCAAAATGTGTTGTGTCGATAAGAATGAAGCCAACAAGATGCATCTTTCTCCAATACTGCCCATAAAATAAAGCTTCTAATTATGTAAAAAGAACTGCTAAAACAATACAAAACTGAGAGCACAACAATTCAATTTTAATTTTTTTATCAGTTACTGGAGATAGCCGGGAAGTTCTTACAATTGCTGGCAGCTCTTCTTCAGAAGTTTGGGCTTCAAGGAAGCACACTTTAAACTAAAACAATTACAGAGATCAATTTTTAAAAAATGATAAAACAGTAGTTTACTGAAAAATGAGGATTTACACTAAAAAAAAATCAGAAGCTAATATGGTTCAAGGTGGGGACAGGGCTGTGTGCTTCAAGCAGTGAAGTGTGTATCTATCACTACAAGTGAATTGGGGGGCTGAGGTACTTTAAGGGGATAATTTATAATTTAAATCACAACATTATCCATTCTCTCTTCAATGCAGGAGCAAAAATGACATGCCTTAACTATGACCCCAGTCCTGCAAACATTTAGACACTGAACTTTGTAAATGGCTGTGACAAAAGAACATCTCACAGTAGTAAGATTAAGCGTGTGCTCCAATTTGCTAATAGAGAGAACTGTGTGGATACGAACTAAGGCCCCAGGTATGTAACCATTAGCCCTGAAGATGTTGATCTTCTCATTATCTTTTCCTTTTGAATACTCTTTCTACATGTAATTCAGGTTTGGGGAAGAGTAAGGCATGCATTCCCTACTGAAAAAGAAAACCATATTCTAGATTTGATATGTGGGGAACTTACTGCTTGAATTTTCATATAGCAGTATGAGATATATAATACATACAAAAATATAAAATAGATTTATAACTAGTAAAATAATTTTAGATGGAGAGATTTTTGGTAATGCACGGAGCCCCTAAAAGATCAGGCAGAGAGGTAAAGCAGCTATCCATGTTCCAGATGACAAGAATCTACTGGTACAAAAAAAAAAAGTAGAATGTGCCTGTTTTCCATGTGTATGTTCTTGTCAAATCTACATAGTGCATTTATTGTTGCAATTCCGAATGAGTCAGTCTTCTATAACTTACTGTGCTTTGGGAATAGAAAAAAAACCAACCCCACACTATTTATTGAACTACTTTGCACACTCATAACGTTTTTAAGAAATACTAAATACTTTTGCCAACAACTGTATTCTGGAAATACAGCAATAAAAATATTTCCTCTTATTCTTCACACATAGTATTTTAAAAATCGTATACAAACTCTTAAAATATCCTCTTAGCTCTTAGATTTGTAATAGATTTAAATAATACTGTCGAGAAGAATCAAACCACTGTTTATAAAAGCCTACTTCATTTTTTCTGTTATTCAGAAGGATTAGCAGATATATATAGCTGTGGCCTGCAGGTAAAGTAATTGCTTATAATAAAATACTGGGAGTATTTTAGTTGAAACTGCATTGAATAGAAGAGTATAAAATGTATAAAACATAAATAACACACAACGTAACACAACAGCAAGTAATCAACAGATGCAGTCTGCAAAGCCAACATGTAGAAAACACAACATACAAGGTTGGAGCTGATTTTTGCACCTGGATGTTACCATAATGGAAAGATCAGCGGATCAAAAGCATAGCAAATAATGGCATGATCCATGCAATGGAAAGATTGGAAGAAGCAAGCCACTGCAGACAGACTTGTATGGTAGTTAATGTATGAAAAAGCTTACTTCATTTAGAAAGCTCACTAATTGGTCTACCGTTAAATAATCAGTTTTGTCTCCATTGCTGAAAAGAAATTTATTAGAGAATGTAAGTTTTCATATACGATGCTACAGTAGGTATGATTTACATGTTGACATTGTTGATACTTTTAAAATCACCTACTTTTCTACCTGATGTAGCTCTATAATCTCAAAATGAACAGTCACAGAAAACATACTAACTGTCTATGCTTGGCACAGTATATCTTCCATACTTCCTATAACTTAACAACATTACTTCATAAAACAACATGTAAGTCCTCCAGCTGAGAATAAATTGAGTGAAGAAACTTTTTAAACTTCAAATTTCTTATTTAATTTAATTAGTTCACATACTGCGTTAATCACCTAAAGAAGCAAGTTAAAATTACAGTAGTTAGTAAAGCCAATGCAAAAAAAAACGTTTCAGGTGCTTCCTCTAACTCATGTAAAAGTTGCTCTAAAATACAGAGTGAACTTCTACATTAACAATCTGAGAGGGAAGGAAAGGGAAAAAAACTTGAGTTTGTCTTAAAATACTGCTGATGCTACTAGGATTCAAGGTTAGATAATCTTTACAGCTTTCTGTCACGATTAGATATGGACTAAAAATACAGCAAAATGAGTTTAAAGCAAGATTATATTAAATTTGAACTTACATCTTCTTAAAGAGGTCTTCAATGTCAGTTCGGGGACATATCTTTTGGGTGAGCTCATAAAACTTCTCGTAAGTAAACGCTGCGGGCTCAATTTCATCATTCTGCAACAAAACGCAAAGGTACATTTATCCAGCAAAAGAGAGCTTATATGCTCTTTTCCCAAGAGCATATCTTATATCAGAAAAAGCAACCGAGAACTGTTTTAGCTCTTCACCTAGTATTTGCTTATCTAGTTTCTTTTGTATTTTCTGAAAACAGTTCTTAATTCATCTTTATCATAGATCTGTTTGATGTGCTTATATTCTGACCTCACAGTAACATTAATTCTACATAAACACAGAACTGGAAAATAGTATTTTCTTCTGAAGCTTAAAAAAAAAAACCCAAAAGACCACAATAGTGTACAAACTTCAGGATACTTATACTGAAGCCAAGGAACATTGAGAAAAAGTCCCAGGTTTGGTGCAATGGTTTTAAAGAGCAAAGCAGCTCTCATACAGGAGCATGTAAAACTTCCATGAGGGAGGGAACACATGGCTAACACATTCAGTATCATGTCCTCCTCTGATCAAGATAAGAACTGCAGCAGTGAGGAAAAATTTCATCTCAGGTGCCAGGCAGTGCTACAGCTGGGGATTCATGTCTTTCTACACCCCCTCTCCCTGGCTGGAGACTGCTGAGCCTGCAGCGCTGCTCCTCACCAGGCGCTTGCTGTGGTCAGGCCAAGAACCAAGGGCTGGAGTCTCCAAAATAAAAGAAGGGAGACTGGGCAGGGAGTAAAGCCGAAAAAACTAGCCGCAACTGTAACCAGCTGTCACCTCTCTGCGGCTGCTGGCAGGGGCACCCGCTGCGAGTGGGACAGAGCTGGACAGCAGTTCTCCAACGAAGGGAGCAAAGAGCAGGAGGAGTCCAAGAAGTGCAACTGAGAGGACAGCATGCAACAAAAAAAGTATTATGTGCATATTCTGTGCTCATGTACTTTGTATAAATGAATGAAAGGTAGTCCGTTACAGAAAAGAAGGGAAGCCTCATCTAAGAGCTTTAAGGACCACTATGTCATACAGATTTAATTACATTTTGGTTTTAGTAAACAACCTACAGTGATTAATAAGTTACTCATGAACAATAGGCATGTTTTTATGTGATGCAAATGACTTAAGACCACAGCTATGAATGTGAATGATTCATCAATTTAATTAGTACACAAAAAAGTTATTCAAAACCACTAAATACCTTTCCACTGGGAAGACCTAATTCCTTAAGTGCCTGAAAGATCACTTTTTCTGTTTTACCTGAGGCAAAGGTTCTGGTAATGCTAAAACAAAAGAGTGTGGAAAAAAAAAGAAGAAATGTTAGTCGCTTTTTAAACAATCAGTTCTCTCTCTCTTGCTTTTACTGCCAACATTTTCCTCTGGCTTAAACTGACAAATGTAAGCATCTTCCCAGTAATAGTGCAGTTGAAAAAGTGCTCTAAGCTTCACAGAGCTCTGCCTGCAAGCTATCCATTAGAAAATATATCAAAATAATGGACTGCAAAAAGAACAAGAGCGGGTTTTTTCCCAATATACTGGGATACAGAGCCGTGCAAAGCATTATTCTGTTGGCTCTTTTCACCTCTACGAATAGATAAATGACTGTGTTTAAAAAGTAGCAGATTATACAAGTGAGGAGACTCATGTCTCCAGCCATTCTTGGTTGTGGTGACTTCCCTTCCTTTCCAAGCATTAACCTATGCCTCCCAGGTCATCTATAAAGTCAGCATGAACCACTTCCAGTGGCAGCTTCCTTCCTCTTCCCTTTTCAAGCAGCCACTGCTACCAAGAGACTTCCACATGCATGTTGAACCTCATTCCCTGTTCCCTCACCAGCTGCAGTGCTCACCCCTCCCGTTGGTTGCTCCCTCGCCTTATGAATATCTGTGTGGTAGACAAGAGTATGCACAACTCATTTAAGTAGGTCTCAGCTGCCACTCACATATTTCCACCAAACTGATTAACATCCACTTCCTTCCGCAAAACAGGGGTGATTTCACCATGCATGAGACTGACAAACTGGTTTCACTTGAAATTAAATAAATCCAATTAAAGCTTAGCTATTTGGTGTGATTAATGTGAAAGCGGTTTGGTCTATTTCTGTTTTCATTTGAGATGAGTTTGAGCAACCTCTAACTCTGGAAAAGTAGTTCCAAACTTGACAGCTCTCCTTCCTCCTGTTTAGGGTCTAAGCTAAAATGATGTGTCCCATGACCCCTTCGTTTTGGTGTCTCAATCTGGAGAGAAAAACTGAAGTCTGTATCCAATACTTATTTATAATGCTAACAAAAGCTAGACCTTGGGAAAGACTCTATAGTTGCCTGATAAGAATATTTTGCTCCTTATCATCAAGTGAGACAAACATTTGCTGAGACTTTTTGTTAACCTCATGCATACTAAATAATTTCACATGGTGAAAGATGTGAAACAAACTCTTGCTGTTATTTGTTGCCGTGCTGGTTTTGGCTGGGGTAGAGTTAATTTTCTTCATAGTAGCTAGTATGGGGCTATGTTTTGGATTTGTGCTAGAAACAGTGTTGATAATACAGGGATGTCTTAGTTATCGCTTATTAGCGATAGCGATAGTTATTAGCAGTGCTTACATAGAGTCAAGGCCTTCTCTGCTTCTCACCCCACCCCACCAGCGAGGAGGCTGGGGGTGCACAAGAAGTTGGGAGGGGACACAGCCGGGACAGCTGACCCCAACTGACCAAAGCAATATTCCATACCATATGACATCATGTTCAGCATATAAAGCTGGGGGAAGGAGAAGGAAGGGGGGAACCTTTGGAGTGATGGTGTCTGTCTTCCCAAGTAACCGTTAGGCGTGATGGAGCCCTGCTTTCCTGGAGATGGCTGAACACCTGCCTGCCGATGGGAAGCAGTGAATTAATTCCTTGTTTGGCTTTGCTTGTGTGCACAGCTTTTGTCTTTATCTCAACCCAGGAGTTTTCTCACTTTTACCCTTCCGATTCTCTCCCCCATCCCATGGTGGGGGAGTGAGCGAGCAGCTGTGTGGGGCTTAGTTGCCGTCTGGGGTTAAACCATGACAGTTGCCATAGCAATTCACAGTTGTTTTACTCTCCAAAACACTCTAAACCGCCTAGGTAAATATTTTCATACTAATAAAATCAAGATCAGGAAGTGAAAGATCTAAATGATAAAATAATATTTTAACAAATCTTGGCCAATTTTTTTTTACTGGGTTCTTAAAACAGTTAGGTTTCGATGTTCCTATTTAGGCACCTAAATAAGTTATTTGATTTTCCAAAGCTGATAAGTACTGAGATGTTTTCACTAAAATATAGACTGAGTTTAACTTTAGGCACTTGTTTCTTAAAAAAATCTCAGGCGTCTATTTTTCTACTAATTCTAAAACAGAGTAATGTTAGCTCTACAATTTACAACCTATCTCTAGCCCTGTAAAAAATTCTGTGTCTGTTCTAATGAATTGGGCCCCAATAATAAATGTCACATAAAACGTGTAATATTGGCGTAAGTAATTAATCAGAAACTATGAGCCAAGATTCCATGGCTGCAGGGAACTTATTTTTGATGCCAAACTATTTTTTATTTCACCAAAGATGACAGCAAACATAGCAGTAATTTGTAATGACAGCAGCAGTCTAGAAAAGATTGCATGAATCAAAAAAGATTGTAAAAATACAGCATTACACTTTCATTTTGCTAAGAACATTGTAAATAAAACTACTTTTCCATCTATCAGAAGAGACTTCATCCTAGCAGATTTACATTCACCTTGTTGTACGCCTTGGAAGAAAATTGGGCTACTTCAGATGCAGGCAAGTTACTGGTCGACAGATACCTACAGGTGTTTACTCCTCATGTTCTACAGTTGTTTGGGGCTTTTTAGGGTAACATGTACTTCCTCATAAATATTTAAAACACTTCCCAATTCTGGGACCGAGAGGTATGAATCTATCATGCTTGTTGATGGCTTAAATGACTTGGTTACTTCAGACTTCATCACTTTCCAACCATTACTTCAAAAATCAAGCCAACACATAAACGGTTCAAATCAATCTTTTATCACGGCTCCACTGCATTTATCAGTTTGGCTAGAACTGGAAGTACCACCGCCTACACTGTACAAGAAATTACATAAAACTATGATTTCCAACCATCATCTAAGTATTGAAACAGATTTCTTCCAGGCACTCTAGAGTAATCGATACAAAACATATTTACTAAAAAAGTGTAATTTCAAATTAATTTAACTACTGTAAAACAGATTTAAGTCTCATTTGTCATAGTTTAGCTTTTTCTTTTTTTACGTATTTTCATAGTTAGAAGCTAAATTAGCTTAAATCCTTTTAAATGTAGTTATACAAGGGATAAGCACAGATTGAGCAAAGCTAATTTCTAAACAGGCTCTAGTTGAACAGGTGCAACTTGCACATGTAGAAAATTCATTTTCTGCCAACAGAAAGCTGCAGAAACCAAGCAGATTATTTTTTTAACAAATGCTGACCTTTTTAGTCAACATTTACAGTAGCGTTAAAATCTGAAAATACAAAATATCTTGCCAAATGCCCTGTCCTTGTAAGACCTGTAGATGTAGTTCTAGACTCCGACTGCTAAAATTTATTAAATCCCAAAAGACAAATCTGGTGCTCTCCTAAGGTTTTCGCACTACTAGCTGCCAGAATTTCTTCTCTCCCAAACACAGTAGGTTGACAGTAATAGATATATGCCCCAGAGTACATTAAAATCTAAAAGTAGTTGAGAAGAATCTTCAAGACTCTGCAACCCCCAATTGTACTAACGAGGACTCAGGAATATTTATGCCATTACCACCGACAGCCTATGGAGTTTCACCTACTCAAGGCTCATCACTCCCTATGGCCATGTGCAAGCTGCAAAAATCTGTCTTAAATCTGAAAAGAAATGCAAGGAGCTCTGATTTCCCAGGTGAGTTGTTTTTTTTTCCCTCTCAGTGTTTTATTGCACTTCTGTGTAAAAATGAAATAAAGGTGATCTTGTGATACACATTCCTACAGCTTAACAGATCTGCTGGGTATTCTGTTTCTGAGAGAATAACCTTCCTATCTGTATCCCCAAAGCTACAGCAATTGGTATGGGAGTCCCTGCACAGCAGGAGGAGGCAGAGGTTTGATGAAGCAGGGCTGACTAGATTAACATTTTATTTAAAAACAGGTATATGGGAGGGGCTGACCATAGCAATCTGGAGATTAGTTGAAGGGGAAGCATCAGTGGTTTAAACCAGTGGAAAGAGTTACTGGGGAGAGGCCTAGGTAAACAATCTGAAACTTGGTGCATCTTGCATAGCAGAGCCCACATTTCCCAGTGCTTCCTGGCTTGCCTTCCTCTTACACATATCCTTCTGCTTACGCATCTACCTCCTGTTCCCTCTTATCTCTCCACGCTCCTTCTCTGCGCTAAATGTTTGTGGGAGGAGGAAGGAAGCAATGAAGTCCCCCACATCCCAGGCTGGCCAGTGCTGAGAGACCTGGGCACCCCTGTCCCACTTCACGATAAGTAGCTATTGCTGAATCAGGCTACTGTCATGATCTTGCTGTCCTCCATCAGGGCTCTGATTCACCCTCTTTCCAATGTAGGTCTACAGAGCAGACTGATTTTTTTTCCCTCATTTACATTCCTCCACTACAACTTTACTCCAGCCTCTCACTGACATCTCTCCTAGTCCTTTCAGCGGGTGGTACAGTGCTTCCCAGATGAGCTCCAAAAAGTTGCCACATTTCACCCACACCAACATAGCGCATTCCTTGGAGCATCCAAAAAAGATTCAGCTTCCCTCTGCACAGCATGGAATAGTAGCTCCCTTACAAATTTATACTGCAAATATATACTTTTGCAATAAATTAAGCTGCTAGAGACTGATTTATGTCTACGTGGAAATAGTGCAAATTTGGAAAAACAAACTCCTGGAACTGGAAACATTTTTAAGAAAAATGATTCAACTTCAAGAGAACATTTAAGTCCTCTAAAATCGAAACTGCAGATCCAGCAGGAAGATTTAATACACTGGAACCAGTGGACTGGACTCTCTTCAGAAATATCCGGGCTTGTCCGCATGCGCAAATCAGTGTGCTGTAGCACAACGGAGAGAATTTATGCCTTGCTAAATGTGAGGTAAAATATTTCAAGGCAGGAAGACAAGCTAGCGCACTATAAAGTCATACTGAGGAATAAAGCTCTATGTTCAAACACAGGCATAAAGCTCTAAGTCTTGAAAATTAATTTGCCCCTGTAGCATTGTTCCCTCAGCTTTACCCTTCAGTTGATATTCCTCATGGGGCTTCTGCACAGAAGGTGCCTCATGGCAGTTTAGTTCAAATTTGAGAAATAAGCAGGGGCTTGGCAACGTGGAAGTTGACAGATTAATACACTGAAGCAACCTTAACACTGTCAAGGTGTCACTTGAGTCACAAAACTAAAGAAACCTGGAAGGCACCATGGCAGGCCCTTTGTCTTCTTGCAGATTCCAGAGATGCAAAATCCTCTCTTTCTCCCTTGAAAAAAATGTTCTGTGAGGCTTATCTTACAAAGTCCTCCTTCTTGTTCCCTTCTGTGAGTTTCTGTTTATGAAAAAACAGCATGCCCCAAAAGTGTGGTTTTCACATACTGCATGAAGAGGAAAGAAGCTCAATGTATCAGCAAGAATTAATTTCTAGAGCAGGAGGGGGGAGAACTACTGCCTAACCAGAGAGGACGGAAAATCAGTAACTTGTAATAGTTAATAGCTGTTAACAGAAAGAAGTACATTGTTCTAGCTTTTCTGTTACTGACAACAACTAACCTAACAATTCATTTACCATGTGGAGAAAACCAAATGTTATCCTGGGGATTCCTATAAAAGCAGAAGTATTTTTCGAAGCGCTATATCTGTCTCTTTTACAATGAACTACATTTTAAAACGTAACTTTTTGTCCTCTATTAACTGGCCTGCAAGTTTTTATGGTTCTTTTGATAAGTATTTTATGAAGTTTTACAACTGAAAAACTCATCCCAGAGTTTGAGGAGTTTTAAGCTGAGAAAACTGATGCTCTTAACTCTAAGTGAATTTGAGAACAATTACAAGTGCTCGTATCTTCATTACAATGGACTAAGAAAAAAACTACTAAGCTGATAAGAAGTCCTGCCTAGTTTACCAAGGAGGTATGAAACTCAGCTAAGTATGTCTAGTTCTGTACTTATTTTTATTATGTATTAGTAATAAAATTGATATTATATTTCATTATTAAGCCACAGAATTTTATTAACATTATACAACCAGTACCTGATAAAAATTTGAACTCCCAATTGTGCTTACCTCCGAACTGGAATTTTCCCATTTGTGTTTGTTAGAAAGGCCAGCTTCATCCAGCTGAAATTAAGAAGGAAATATTTTTAAAATGCTATTCATTAAAATTGGGATCTAGATACTTATATTTAGATTAAGATTATTGCCATGTCTGTGAAATGAATTCAAACAAATAATTGTTCTGTAATAAAAACATTTTTCTGTAACCTTTTAGTGCTTGAGGCAGAGCAGTTCTGTAACTGTAAAGGCAAAAAGCAGCCCAAAAGAATCAGTACATCAATTAACATGAGCGTGAAGACAAGAAAGACTCATGGGGTTTTGTCTGCATATGCATCAATGAAAGAACAAACCAGACAATAAATAAAACATACAATATCAATAAATCAAATGAACAGTTATAAATTCCCTTATAATTTCTCCTGGGCAGGTGCCAGATATAGACTTGAGACCTCTTCTGGTCACAATGAAAGATAAACCCTAAACTAACTTATCACTATTTTCTTTATTACACTGTTTTGTGATTGCAAATGTTGAACTATGAAAAACAAAATCTTTTTTTTTTTTTTAATTCCAAGAAGGAAAATACAAGGACAGAAAAATAAAAAGGAGAACGGAGAAAGGAGAGGAAAGAAAGTAACTTACTGTTTCTTGAGACATGTCATTGGACTGACATTGTTAGCTCTAAAGTTATGTATGATAGATCCAAGCCCCTCTACCCATTGCTGAAAAACACAAAAATAAGAAACACAAAATTAGGAAAACTGAAGAGGGGAAAAAGTAGGAAAGTTTGTCCTGGGGGAAGGCTCTTCTTCCTTGCAGCTATGGACAATGTTAACAACCTGAGTTGAGGAAAAAACCTGCCCGCTTCACAGCCTATAACACTACGGAAAAGTCCAGCCACATTTTACCTATTACTATTTCATCCTTCACTAAACAACGTGATTGTGCTTTCCATTCTTCCAGGTACTACATGTAGCATCAGCGGTGCTATTAAAAGAGTTTATTGCCAGCAAAGGCAAGCAGTGCATTGATTGATTTATTAAGCCTTCTATTTATAGCCTGTATAAACATATGCCTACCTTTCAGCTGCGGCTGGCAATATTAACTATTACTAAGCAACATTATACAGTATGTGATGACATATTTAACTGGTCCAGTTTTAGAAAAAGGAATGAAACACAATATTAATAAGCTAGAGCAAACCACAGGGAGGCACAACAATTGTTCTGTGACACTGACCTCATCTAACACCCTGTTACATATTCAAGTCCTGTTTGCTTTCTAGCTTTCATCCTTAAAAAGCAAAACGTTCCAGTAATCATTGGGATGACTTTCACCAACAGCAGTATTACAGCACTTACTTATGTAATTCCTTTTTATGGATATATTTTTCTACTATAGCTTGTACCTAGACTTTGCAGTACTGTATAGAAGAAGTTTAAGGATTAGGCCCTAACATGAACACTCATTGATTTCAGCAAGAATCCTGGCAGGATAAAGCTATAGGAAGAGAAAAAAAAAAAATGACAGCACTACAAGCCAAGTTCAATCTCAATTATGCCATTGTAATGCTAGGATTACTCAACAGATAATTTATACTGGTAGAACTGAGATGGGATTTGGTCCACTGCTTAACATTAACCTAATGAATAAAGAAGCTTCTTGCTTCCGGCCAAATTCTGTGTGTGCAGCTTGAACTGACTTGGGCAGGATCCAGGATTTGACACTTATAAATAGATGCAGATGAGTATATTTTTCTTTTCATGAATGAGTGCTGTACATCTGCAAAACAGATTAAAAAAATCATCATTTATATAGGAGGAATATGAACATCTTTGGAAAATGGCATATTGTAAACTGCAGGCAGTAAACCCCTATGGGCTAAAACAAGGTCTAAGGGTCAATTCAGCAGATAAACACACTTAAGCAGACCCTCATACTCATGACACATTACAAGCCCATCACAAACTTCTTTTTAAACAAGGAATTGTTAATCAGACTTCCTTAAAAATAGACCTTATAAATCTATTTTGCTTCAGGAAAAGTAGCCATTTATTAAGACATATATTAATATTTAAATATTCCTTTTCAAATTATCCTTTTTCAGAAGTACTGCATAAAACATACATTTTTAAAGCTAGCATTTGGGGTTTTCTCAGGTGTGTTTTTATGCTTGAAAACAACCCACCAGTAACAGTCTGCCCTCCCATTTCTTTTTGCCCAACTGCATGAATAAGATGACTTAGTAGTCACAGCATGGATGTACTGTCTAAGGCTATAAAGATAGCAAAGTTCATGGCAAGAGATAATATTATTTATTAGAACTGATATAGCTGGAAGCCGTTGACAGACTTAGGGAACAATTATCTTTTCCTACAAATGTTCCCTCACCAAAGATGATATTGGAGTAGTGCTTGTGATAATTTCAGGATAAATGCCTGAACAAGTCTCACGCATATTTTAATCTGCTAGAACTGTCAAAATTCAACTATCATTATTCAACTATCACCAACTATCTACATTTGGCTTTTTGTGGTTTGTTTGGTTTTGGTTTTTTTAAACAGTAAAATGTAACATTACTGCTGCATTAACACCGTCACAGCTATACAAAAATTCCTCCTCGTAAGATCTGGATTAGTCTGTAGACCCTTAAAAGCTCCTCAACCTTTCAACACTGACCCATAAAGTAAAAAGGCATATGCACTGCGAACAAAAAACCCTTGCAAAACTACATGACACAAAATGCATGTTGTGAATAAGCTTCAGTCTCTCAAAACGCCCAATTTTTTTCTGCTAAAAAACACCATTGGTGCAGTACTGGCAATGTCACCATTTCAATAGGAAATAAACACACACAGATCCATTCTGATTTGAAGGCAATGGATTGCAACTACACCAGATATAACAAACTCTAACATTTAAAAGTAAGGTTATCAAGCACTCAGTTCTGAAGCTACTTCTGTACATCAAGAATAGCTGCCAAAAAGGAACACTGCTAGAAAAAAAAAAAAAGAGTATAGAGAGAAATGAATACACTAACCACTTACCAAGTAATTTCTTTGCAGGAATTGTCTTGATGATTCCCACTTTAGAGGGCTCCCTAATCTTTTTTCAATGATAATGCTCTTTCCTGATAGAGATGCCAAATCAGGAACTGCATTCTCTTACACCAAAAGAGCACAGAACTACAGCCAAACACTGAAAAACCACAAAAGCAACACATCTCTGCTGGCACCAAGCAAGGGAGTAACCTAAGAATCTCTGCCCATCTATGAATCGTCTTTACATTGGCATGATGTCCCCTGGGCAAGACATGGCAGTTCAAGAGACACATTTGCCTATCTGTTGCACACCACACAGCTGCACTACAATGTAGCATCTGGCTGCTTGTACTTCAGTTTGGGGCTAAAGCAGTTTCTGCAGCCTTTCATCAGATATTCCCCACAGTTACCAGCTGGCCCCAAATTAACTAGGAAGAAGAGAGCTGAGGGAAAAAAAATGTTTCTGGATTGTGAACATATTATATAGAAGCAAAATGACATAAGATGAAAAAATTTCGTCATCCATAAATTAATATACAGGCTCAATGCAAACCATTCGAACTCTTTGTCCTTCTGAGTCAGAATAGTCTCCAAATAACAACTATCTTCATAATCACTTTTAAGGCACTGTGATTCAGTGCACAGATATTCACAAAATATCCAAAGCCTGAATACTCTGACAAATGTCAAGCTGGCAATACATTGCTTTCCTGACAACAAACTATTCCCAGATCTAATGTACACTTGTCTGATGACCTTGTGGGAGGGATAAAAGAAGAGCTCAGATTTTTCTCAGCTAACATGCTACAAAGAATATAGCCTGGCTTGCATGCTATGACAGCACTCCTTATTTTACAGATGAAGCTGAAAGACCTGTAAACCTATGTAAGTAAACAGGGATAAAGATCCTCAATTCTCTTCTTTCATGCTCAGCATTTCCAAATCACTAGCTCTCCAAAGAAGGAAAATCCTATAACAAGATGAAATTCTGAAATAAGGTAGATAGGAAACACTTCACTTGGGTCCTACGCAAAATAAAGTTACAAAATGGTTTTGATAGAAATACAGGATACGTTTGATTCTTACTGACGCTAGTGCTAAATATTTTCCAATTTTCAAAATATGGCTCAGTACCTTTAATCTGTCAACGTAGCTCCTGAATGGCTCTCTATATACCATGAAGTATTCCAGGTTCATATGAAAAAGGAATCGGGGCCCTGCTATCTAATCCTAGAGAAACAACAACCATGGAAAGAAACAAAGACAAGTACACCTTAAACACAGAATCTTAGGCTGACACAAAAGGCCAAAATCTAAGTACACTGCGAGCTGAAATAAGCAGACTGTGTTGTTTTTCTCTAACAAGATCCAACATCATCAAATATCTCTATAAGGAGAAGGTGCAAGAAAAATTGATCGAAGTGGCACTCTCTCAGCTTTTGCTGCAGTAGTCAAATGCTTCCGAGGCACTTAGTGACCTTGCGTTAGCTGGGGTTCATCAGTGCAACACAGGCAGCAGTGGCAGGGCTGCCTGTTCGATAAGTTTAACCTCTCAGCTCTCTTCTAGCCATCAACCTCTCATTTAGGAGGGTTAAAAAGGGCAAAAATTATGAAAGGCTAAAAATCACTGTAACCTACAGCTCATGAAATTCTAGACAAGGTCATCCATGGCTTATTTATAGATAAGGTCAGTGTTATCCAAGACCTCTTGAGATTATTTTGCCTTCACTTTTTCAGTGCAGTCTCTCCACAGATGCACTCTACTTAATTCAAGCATCGGGAATGCTGGGGTGGCAAGGAGGCACTGCCTTCTGATTTTGGTATTCAGTGCCTGAGACTGCCTGTCAGAGTCAAGGGCTTGACAGCTTGAAGGTTCAGAATACCCACGGAGAATAGAACCATGTTTCCCATCTCTTACAAAGACAGACATGGCCTGGCAGGATTCCCTGGTACTTTGCCCTCATTCAGCGATGCTGTGACCAGTAGATGTCCCTCTTCTCTCAATGCAGATGTCTCAGAAGTAATTTCTGTTCTATAAGAATTGCCAAATCTCTAATGTATGAGACAGCAAAAGCCAGGAGACTAGACTAGTGACGGTGTAAAACCTATCCCCTACCTGACCAGCTGCAGCACAGACTTGCAGGATATTGCTGTGAAAATTCTGTTACAAAGATAAAAGGGACTCTTCCAACTTTCAAGTATTTCATCTGGAAAGCTGAGGCTCACACAAACACTCTGTATTGGGAGTTGCCTGATGTGTCCAGACTGCTTCCACCCTTCACAAAGCTTTCCACCCCAGAATGACTTTTCCAGCATTGGAGGGGTCTACTCCGAAAGCGGCCGGAAAACTCGCTTCGGCTGCTTTTGTATACAGACCAAGACAAACATAGTGGAGGTTTACACAGTGAAATCGACCTCCTGGCTACAGAGAACCAGGGCTGAAGTTTTCAATTTACTGATAACTCCAAGTGGCATAGCCAAGAAAGAACACACAAAAGCACAGAAAAGCAAGCACATTGAAATCACAGATGCTTAACTGCAGACTGGCTAGGATATGAAGATTTCTCTAGAGAACATGGTATTACATACTTGGCACAGGACTACCTGAACATGTAACCAGCAGTCATATGTTTAAGACAGTCATAGTTTAGAAACGTTTACCATGTCGATTATGAGACATAAGCCACATACTAACATAATGGGACACAGAGAACAGCAGCAGACTTCTAGAGTTCTGTTCAAGTGTTTTCTGCAGGTTTCTTGGAAAGTTTTTCTTTGAAACATCAAAACAAACCAAAGCTATGGGAAAACAGAACTTTTCTGTAATGTGACTATAGGATATTCCTGTGAGAATCTTCTGCTACCTTCTAGCTGCCCCCCTAGCAATATGATTTGGGCAAATAATTAATAGCTTGTTTCATGGGAAAAAAAAGGCAAGGTCAATTGAAACAGAACTTTTTTGTAAGTCAAAAAGAGCCATATAGTAGAAACAGCAACAAAAACTATCAGCCTGAAGTGCTTCATCTTACCAAAACCATGGTGGTCCATTTAACCATTTTAAACAAACTGAAATAAATTTAAAAATGAAAAATACTATTCCAACTGAAAAGCTGAGAAGTTTAAGAATGTCAAAATGAAATGCTTTCAACTGCAGTCATTGTCAATGCCATATTATTAGCTGTATGATAAAGCTTGCATTTTACCTTTATGTTGTTTGTCAGCATATAAGTAATAAAGCATTTCAGCACATGCTATTCATTCTGGTGCCTCACAGGTTAGCCATTAATGTGTGATTCACTGTCTCAGTGAGTAACACACCTGTAGAAAATTATCTGTTTTCCACCAAATCCAGCTATGCCAGTATAAAAGGTTACTCCACTCTCCTCCTCACCCTGTCTCCCCAGTGGCTGATCCCATCCCTACCTACCGTTAGTGGAACGGTGCGCATCAGGTTATCTTGAACACTGGTGTCAGCTCTGCCCCTAAACAGGCGATATGACTTTAACCCTATGGCTCTTCCTTGAAGTGAATTAGGAGTGTTCACCCCTAATAAAGTTCACATAAAGCCCTCTGCCAGCAAGGCAGTGGGAACAGTACTTTCTGGCAGAAGGGCAGAAACTATCAGCTGGTAAGATGGTGCTTCCCAACAACACAGCTGGATCTGGGAAAGAAACAGCTGTCAGGACAAATTTATCCCTGGTATGCAGTAATATTGAAGAATGTAAAAAGAGCTGACTTGACTTAGGTTAATCTTTTAAGTTAAGCTCCTTAACACGTTGCCAAAGTGGATGAGCAAAGTAGACAAGAAGTCCAGATTTTTGGTTGAATTACAAGAGTTTTATTGGATTTATGCCAACTTTGGATAGGCAACCTACATGCCATGCGCTAAGGCCTCACATCAGCACTACATCGCTTCTGCACTAAGGAAATTTGTCCCCAAATACTCACTGGCCTTCTCAAATGTCCTAGACTGAGGAAAGCAGATTATCAGATTACTAGGTCACAGAAAGTCCACCTGGGAAGTAAAAAAAGAAAAATACACACATACACTCACACCTCTAATATGTGCGTGTTTTAATTTTAGCTTACAGTAATTTATATAACCTGGTTTAATCAGGATTCCAAACATTCGATTTTAAATTCCACCTTTTACAACCACTCTCTCCTACCACATTGGAGTTGCTTTAGGAGTGGACCATGACAGCTGCTTGCAATCAGAGACAGCGTACACCCTATTTTGTGGTTGTTTTGTTTTAAGAGTGGAAATGAAAACCAATTTCTCAGCTGAAAACACCAATAAAATTTAAGTAGATAGAATGTAAATACCAGAGTCAGAGCTTGGAGACAAGTGGAGAGATAATAAACACACTCTTGTTGTTGGAATAACTATACTTGGAGCTCAGTGATGACTTGGCCAGACCTGCTGAGCACACCACCACAAGAGGCAGAGGAACATGGGGCTGCCTCAGTGCAGAGATGATGACAGATCACAACGGACAGCCTGTGACGAGCCTTGCCTGGAGGGGAGGGTTCACCACTGCCCACAGCAGGCAGCTGCAGCTCTGCACACGCTCACCTGGCACAGTCGGGGCACCCCTAAGGGACTGCCCCCACACTCTGCCACCCTGTCCTATGGGACCCGGTGGAATCTGCTTCCCACTGATAACACTCCTTACAATGGTAGCCTGAAGAAGCCAGGAACTTGCATTCATTTTCTTCTTTGTCAGTTCCATTATAACCCAGCCTTCAGTGAGTAACAATTACTTCTTTTCCAATTGTAAATTATTATCTACAGAAGCAGAACCCCTTTTTGCCTTCCTTCTGGTCAGAAAGGTTCCAGGCTTTTGTATTTGGATCTGTCACTAAATTCCCTTGTTTTAAAGTATCCCAATCACGTGCCAACCAGTCCTGACCTTGGTTTATCTGGGGAAGTGACAAAAAATCTACAGCAAGTAATGCTCACCCTCCTCATGGCAACAGGGGGGAAACAGCAGAAACCACTACAGATGCACCCCTTACACATATCTGGGCTGCTTAAGCTACAATCATTGCCCCTTTTTCTCCAAACTCTTGCCTCTGTCATTTCACGAGGGGAGCTTACTTTTGAACATGGATTAAATCAAGGCCTATTTTAAAATGCAGTTAGTAGCTGCATAGCTATTTAATGCCACGCAAAGACTCACTTCTTCTAGAGGAGATTTACTATGTCCCAGACCAAAGATGTCTTCTCATGAACAAAACAGGAAGAATTAAGCGGGAACAGCTCTATGTGCAGACAACTCCTAAAAATTTTATTTTAGCATAGTAGCAAGTTGATGTACTTACCATATACGAAACGCCAATCTAGTACAGGCCAAATTACTTCCCATATGCCCATAAACCTAGAAGGCAACTCAGAAAGCTCTACATTGTTTTTGACTTGATCTATTTTACCCTCTCCCTTGTGCCTCTAACATATCAGATCATGTAGATCACCATTGTTGAAAAGTTCTGGATATATATTTTGGTGGAAAGTCTCCCAAAAGCAGGAATCTCACATTTATGGGCCTCTCAGAGCCCTCCCACAAGCTGACTGCAGCATGACACACAATTTTTGGTAAGCATCCTGGCGGCTAATGAAGCACTAGATCTTTCAGACAGTATAATTAGCTCACCTGTTGTGACAGTCTATGTAACTGGCCAACATACCCCCCACAAACCAAATTGTCTAATACAGTTTATTTAGATCTAAGGTGGCTAAGAAACTTAACTCCAACTTTCTGTTTTCAGAATAAATCAGAGGCACTTGGGTTAAGTATTAAAGTGAATGCTGCCAGCATCTCCTTTTCTTTACTTCTTAGATGTTTTCAAAACATAACTGTGGCACGTTATTTCCCTGAAAGCCTGCTGAAAATACACACAGTAAAATCAATTTAGTGTAACCATGTAAGTTTTACAAGTATTTCTCCTATCATGGATTTTACTCAGTACTACCAGTGTTTAAAAAGGTATGGACCCAAAGCAATGAAAAATCAACCAAGTCTGCCAAAGGATTTAGTGATGCTGCATTCAGCAAACAGATACTCTGTTTTAATGGAGGGGATTTAGCAGGTGCGTGTTACTGATCATTATTCAATTTTTATCTCACAGGCAAAACAGATTATGATACACTGTAAGCACATACAATAAGAAAAGTAAAAAATGTGTGTTTTTAAAATCCCTTGAATCTCTGGATCTAAGCTAGTAGCATTCTATCAATACTCTGGATTAAGTTTCTCAGAGCAGTTTACAGCAGATAGATCGAGTACCAGGCCTTGGTGGAACCACAGAACTTGCATTGTGAACTGCAATCTTAAGCTCTTAGGAAAGATGACGTGTAAGGACGCACCATTGTTTTCTTAAGACTGTTCCATGCCAACGGGAAACCAAAAAGAACCTGGGTACACCGGAATCCCCTTAACTGTAGAGAATTTTCCTTCCTGCTTTTGTCTTTTCAAATAATATGAACCACACAATACAATTAGGTTATCACTGAATAAAATTTTGGAGGGCTGAGCTCCACCCATCAGGAAAATGAAAGTAATTGCACTTCCCTTCAGTATCCCTATGCATTACAAATCCACTGCATAATCGTCACATAGTCTGCTGTACAAGCTCTACACAGAGACACTAAACAGCTGAGGGAATGCTGTGTCCTGTATTTAATGGTCTCAGTGTCTACTTTTGATAAATCACCATGAAAGCAGAGGCTGATAAAGTCACTATTTCCTTTCACCATGGCACACAGACATGTTACAGAATGCTCCAAATGGATGTTTGCTGTCCTTTTGTAGAGTGTGACAGCAGACATTAAAAGAGGTATTTCAGTCAGCCAGGCAGGCTGACTTACTCAGGAAAAACAATCAAGTACTGCTGAGGAGCACTCCTGTCGTTCTTTTTTTTTTTAACTCCCACACACTGTTTAACTGTGAAATACCTTGGCTATTTCTGTGTTTTCCGCAACCATGAAAGTGAAGCTGATGTTCACCAGATCTGTGCCACTGCAAACACACACTATCCGTCCTTCCAACTCATTTTCTGATTTTCCAACAGCCTCAAGTGCAGTTAGTATTTTGGGATCCTGTTAAACAGAATAAATAACTTGTCACATTTGCAATACTTTTGTTATGCAATGTACTATGGTAAAGATGCATTTCCATCTCCATATACACTAACACCTTTAAACCTTTGCCAATCATCTTAAATGAGTGCTTTCATTTAGAATTACTGTATGTAAACCTGAAAAACAATATATTCTAACAATTAGGAGCATGATTGTGAGAACTCAGAAGTAAATGAAGTATTTTAAATATATTTTAGAAAGTTAAATTAGAAATCACATATATTTTCATCACGAAAGAGAAAGATTAGTCACTCCAAGGACGGGAAATAGAGGAACGGTATTAATCTCTAAGTAAATTATTCCAATCTAGTGAAGTCCATAGTTACTGAGAGTTATGATCTGTGTGACTTTTTGGCTGTTTCTTAACGACACATCATACAAGCTGGTATCTCTCCTGAGGGTCAAGGGCTATAGATTTAGTGGGCATAAAGAGCAAATTACCTATGTAAAGACAGAGATGAAGTCTGAAGCATATTGGTATGGTTGCCAGCACATGAAGCATGGGGTTGTCTGCATCACTACTTCCCATGCCCGTTCTCTATTCGGGAAATATTTTAGTCTATGGATTCCCAAGAGAACTACTAAAAGATAGTTATCTACAGTTAACACGGAAACACTTAACACGTGAAAGTGGAAGTGCAGAGGTGTTAAGAGATATCTTGCTTCACCACAAATCTTCTAAACTAAAGGCCTGGAGGAGGGAGGCCCACAATTCACTTCAGAAAATTCTACATATTCCTTCCGAAGAATACCACTGAAAATATTTCCAAGGTTTTGGGTTTCTCCAGAACTCCTAGCTAGTACTTGTGTTGATATTCTTCAAAATGGCAGACAGTAACCAGACGCCCTCTCTGACCATCTAACTGCATAAAGAGGGATGCAAACGAAACTTTCTATGTTTTATGTCAATGGAGCAAGAAAATACAGCAAATTTTAAACAGATAGGAACAAAATTTGGAATATGAAACATTTTCTCCAGATCCCTAAAACAAGTATCACAATATACTGTTACAAAATAATTAAAAACTCCTGATATGTGCTCTTAATGTCTGTTGTTCAGCTTTCACCACATCCTGAAAGCTACACTGTACTACATCAGAAAGACCAGACGACAGAGGCTTCCCACTGCAATCACCAAATTACTTGACTTTAAAATTTAACATTTTAGACTGTGATTGCAAAATAAAAGCTGTGTTGCTAGTATTTTTTAAAGAAATGAACTTCATCCTGCATTTCACCTTCCGTTTAAATATTCTGTGTTTAAATGAAGAGTATAAACTAACTATAGAGTACCTTTGGTACAGCTCCAAAACGAACACTGTTGATCAGGGAGCATTCTAATACCTGTCCTTCCTGAAATGGCAAAAAAAATTACAAGTTCAAAGGTCTGTTGACACATGGCTCCGTTAGGTATTGCAGCACTAATAAACAATGAATCTTATTTGCAAACACTGTTAATTAACACTAAACAGTATATTTCCCTTCTGTATCAGTTAATTCCCTCTTAAATACTCCACTTCTGTCAATTCTAAAAGAATAGGACTAAGGCTAGTTTTGTAAATAAACTAACACAGTATTTTAGATTTTTAAAAACTAGCCAGAATATAAACCAAGTGCAATAATATCTAATACATATTCCTGACATAATTGAATATACCTTTCCTTCACTTTTCCAGCTCAGGAAAAAGCCAAATTCATCCACTTGGAAGAGACAGTTGCTTTCAAAGACAAAAGATTCCTATAGAAAAGAAAATACAGACCTTTATTTTAGTCAGTTTGACAAACGTCATGAATTTACTTATTGTTCAAAAATAAGAGATTCTTACATTTCTCCCCAAATACCTTCCTTGAGAACTTGCTATTCCCAAAGCAATCAGCAATGAGGGAGGCAGGCTTTTAAAAAAAGATCATTTTTAATGATTTGTCTTTTTGCTGCCATTTGAGACATTGGGATGAACTTAATTAATATTTTCCTACTTCTTTGCAACTATGAAGATTTGTTTTGTTTAATAAAAGCAGTTATTCTTACCTAATCAAAAACCTTAATGAAATGGAACTTCAGAAAAATTACTGAAAATTAAATGCTTCAAATTACGTAAAGGTTAAAAACATGTAATCTGCCAATACTACCTTCAGGATCAAATGACCACATTTCATTTGAACATTCAGAATTTGGGAAGCACTTTTCTGTTAGACTATGACAGTATGCATGTCGCAAGCATTCTGTAGCCAGAGTATCTGGCAAGCAGAGTTTGAAGGATATTGATTTGTAGAGAAATCAAGAAAGAACGGCATACCAAAGAGACTAGACAAGGCAAAAAATCAGATTAGCTGAATTAAAAAAGAAATTTCCTCCACACACCTCTAGCCTCAATTAACGCATCATAAATTAAGCTAAAATACAGGATAACACTGTGCAGAATCAATCATTTTTTAAACAAAAAAAAAGGATCCAGGACTTCCTGACTTCCTTAATTGAAAACTGACAAGCATGTGTGCAGGCTACAGCACTGCTTACTGTTTCAGAGATCAGTGCTTTGCTCTATGTTAAAGGCTGAGGTACCTTTCTGAAATGCCATGTCCTCTCCTGTGCACATAGCAAGGGCAGCAAGCACATGAATTTACACAGCTGTTTTCAGAGCAAAAGGTCCTGCATACAGGACAATTTGAGTTTATGTAACAAAAATAGGTAAAAACTCCAGCGCCCTCAATCCATGGGGCATTCTTTTAAGTCAGTAAGTCTACCCAGGACAGTTTGCTCTCACTGGGTTACTCTGAGGCAGGTCCCCAGCCTGACCCCGGATGCAGGACATCAAGGGGCAGCCACAGGTGCCTTTTTGGCCTCTGCCATGGAACAAGGGCATTGGGTGGGCTAAGGAATGGTCACATTCCAGTCAGGTCTTATCCTGACTTAACGCTGGGCATGAAGTCAAGCAAGTTCCTTGGATCCATGGTTGGGCGGTGTCTTTGAGCCCTCCTAGATGGGCACAGCCAAAGGGGATACATTGTGTTTGGGATAATTGCTCCTTTTCCCTGGACACATTAATTATTGAATGGTGTCTACCACTTCTGGACAACATTTTAGGTCCTCAAAGGAGACTGACAGGTTTTAAGGACTGACACACTGCAGTTTTCCATCCAAGCAGCAACTATTTAATTCTACAGGCAGGGGAGCTGAGAGACAAAGTATAAAATCGCTGCAACTTAGTCTGAGCCAACACCACTATGCACAAGTTTCCAGCACGCACTGCTCTGCCCGTCTTTCTCCACCATAACTTCTATTTTCCCTCCTTCGCCCTAGCACTTATCCCTTATGAAACCTACTTGTCGCCAGACACCTCAGTTTTACTAGTTTTACAGTCCTTGGAGCCCTGTTTCATATAAAAAGGCAGCTAGCTACCAATCAAAATAGTGTCTCTTGCGTTTCCCAGAAAGATTACTCACACAGTAAAAGGCAGGCAGTTTTTTGTCATTTATTGTGTCCCCGTCTATCAAAAAGATCTTGATATACCAAAGATGATGTTTTCACAAAGGTGTCTATGTAAACCGCACTCATGTTGATGTTCCACCCTAGCCTTGACTCTTCATCAAATTACTTTTTCTGCAATTTGTCTTCTTGTATGGTAAAAAAAGTACCTGCCATCAGACCATGTAGATGCAACATGACCAGTAAGATTGCTAATCATGTCTGATTTTTATTTCTCATATTCTGCTGAGTTAACCCTGTTCTAGGCTCAAGCTTTTCCATAATTTTGTAATCCTTCTGGTTAAGGGACTCATCTATCAGCAAAAGATGGATCAAGACACTGCTCCATGTGACAATGACCCAGATTTTTCTAGCCACTCAATGAAACTTGGGCACATAAAAGACGTCTCATGCTGTACTAGAGCTGTTCAGTCACCCAGACACTGTACCAGGATTCCTAAACCCCAGTTCTGCACTGACCTGCTGTATGACCTTAGTTCACTTACCATTTCTCTTTTCCCCAACATGACCTTTCTGTTAGGGTGGGGAATTAAGCACAGAATTTCCACGAAAATTAGAAGCCTAGGTCTGAAACATTTTTCTTGAAAATTGCAAGCCCTATAGTATAGGGATTGGATCTTGCTACTTTTGCATAGCATTCCTAAAACAATGGTCTTTCTCTTGGGTAGGCTATCTAGTTACTGCCACAACACAATTAAATAATAGCCTCTGTATATAATAAATCTGATAATATCAAACAGCCACACCATCAAGTGCTCACTGTTTACAGGCTACAGATTTTAACTTTTGAGACACTGGGGTCTTTTTACAGCCCTTGATGATTCCTGTAGAATTGCAGATAAAATATACAGTTAGTTACCTAAGTGAAAGCCTTTTAACGTTTCTGGAGCAGTATTTGCTGAAGAAAAATAAAGCTTTTGTGAACTTCCCTTCTAAGGAATTCAATGTCCACTAGTATCATCTTAGTTTATCTGTCCCCAAAAGTGAAAATACAGGGTAAAACAACTATTCCTGTCTTGGCAGTCCTCATGATAAAAAATATCTTTTACTTACGTTTCAAAAGATAAGAGGAAAGTACTAATATCCCTGAAGGCACTTACTGAGATACCTCCAACTTTTAGAGATTTCCTGTCCAAACAAGATTAAAAATAGACCCTGATAAAATTATTCTCACAGGCATATCAATGCTGAGTATAAGGTAAATGTCTCAGCACTTTATTTCGGCTGTGTAAAATGTCCTGTTTTGCATTCCTTTAATAGATTTGGATTAAAACACAGCTGAAAGCGGGATCATAGTAATCATATTTCAGACAGAGTACAGGCTGATTTTCTAAAGGAGATAAAACCATTCCAGATCTCAAATTATGCATTTGAATCAGAATACAAATGTTTTGTGTCCTCTTACTTTCCCTTGTGAGATGCAGATGCTCAGTTTATATATTAATAAAGACATATTCCTCTCCCCCCATTTGATAGATGTACAAAAAATGGAAGTATTCACTTTGTTCAGTAATGTGTTTTATGAATCTGCAAAGATGAGAGCTTTATGCACATTAGAGATATTTTGATCCAAATCTCCCTTTCTCTTGCTTAAGCTTATTTCAAATCAGAGGGATTAAATATACTTTAAAGTTATTTCTTTTAAAAGCAAAAATCTGTATAGCAATGAAGTGTGTTGATATTTCCTTCCCACACACATTTCTGGAGTTATTTGAAAGTTTATTTGTGTACAATGAAAGCAAAACATGAAATATTCTGTAACATCTACATATTTATAAAAGAATAGCAAATTAAATGCAACTGGCCTCTTACCTCTTCATATCTATCAAACACAGCTCCATCTTGCATAAAAGAGGGAACTGGCTTCTGCCAGTTAAATTCATAAGGTTTTGCCATGATTATAGAAGAAAAACCTGAAATGGAATGAAAAAGCAGAGTTCAATTACTGTCTTTAAAAGGAGTATTTCAAAGTTTAAGCATGAAAAAAGTGACTTTTAGCTTTTCCTTTCACACAGAAGTATTAAAAAGCCACAGTGGATTTCCATATCAAGAGTTTTCCTCATAAGAGTATTTTTGTTTCGTAACTTTAAAATGAAAAATACTTGTAAAATGTGTGTCTGAACTTAATTATTTAAAAAAACACTTGCACTGTAACTTTGCTTTAGTTTAAATATCTGCTACATCACTTCTAGAGCATAACGAGGCTGCGATTAACACAGCCCTAGGTGACACAGAATACCACAACCTGTAATATATGAGTGCTTTTTTTTTTTTGTACAGAAAAACATCAGATCCTACATAGATTTTTTTTTTTTTTTTAAAAAACATTCTAAATTGTATATTACATTGGCAAAACACATTTTTCCTCTGTGTTTTATATTTCAAAATCCATTTATAGTAAATAAAGTCCTGGGTATTTTCAGTGGTATTTTATACATAACTCAAGATATGGATAATATATAGGTCAAAATTCATAGGGGGGGAAAAAAAAAAACTTAGGGATATAGGGCATTAAATAAAATCAGTCAGTAGCATTGTGCATTTCTGCAAGTTTAGGAATGTGAATAAAAATGTTAATTTAGAATATACTACAGAAGTCATAACATATGGACCTTACAATAAAGACTACGGAATTATTCTGTATCCTTTCCAATGCCTTGGTGCCTTCTAGGTTATGCTGCTTTACACCAGAAAATGTCCCAACTACGTACTCTGAAATACTGAAGTTCATTTTATCTGAAGTGCATCTGCATTGTTCCTGCTTACTAATGCCATCTAGGACACACAGTATCTTGGTTATTACTTTATACACTGGACGAGAAAGTCTTGCATGAGAGGGAATACACTTGGCAGGAGCAAGATAAGACTGACTCTCAGATCTCAGCAAATCATTCTGTGAAACGGTGTATTGAGGATGAATACAGCACACAGTCACAATAATCCGACCCCACACGCTACTGCCTGTCTCACAGGCGAACACCACCTCACCCTGTTCTTGCCCTAGCCCTCCTCTGACAATGTTCATCTACTACTGACCACCTCTAGCAGCACCATACAGCGCTCAGCGGAACCAGTACAGTTCTTACTTTGTAACAATGCAGGCGCCCAGCCCAAGCAAAGCTTGTCTAAGTGCGAAGAATAAAAAGCATACATAAAATTCAAGGAAGAGCACGACAATCACTGTAATCTACGCTGTGCAAACCATCTTTGTAGTGTTTTTGTATGACAAAACTCTGAATAGCAGACTAAAATATTACCAATTAGGTAACAATGCTTCCACAATGTTCTTAGACAGAAATGTCTACTTTGACTGAACTTCTAACCCAGAATAAATGCAAGTGTTTAAAAAAAAAAAAAAAAAAAAGAATTTTGTAGTATCCTCCTTCTCTGTCTTGTTTTCATTCGTATCAAAAACATTCTAACAAGAAAAAGAACACGAACAGAAGAACTCAGAGGACACTGTTAAAAGACTCTGTCGAACACTGGCTTTAAGAACAGTTACTTTTGATAGTTTTTGACCAAAAAAATATTCTTACTACTAAAAAAAATGCAAAATACATTTTGATGCTGGCCATCTCTATCTCCTGACGTTTTCTGGTCATTGATACAGGAATATCAAAAATACATATCACATTTCCAAAGCCTTAGGAATAAGATAAATGAATTCATTCTCCATAACTATGAAAAATACAATTTGACAGTTATATATATATAGATATATCTACGTCACCATTAAGTGTTTACTTTTGTTGAAAATGGAATGAGAACTCAAAATAACATATCTGTACTCTCCAATTAAAAAAAAAGAGGCTAAACAGTATTTAAGACTACTCATATTTACTTTTCCCCCCCCGATGAAGAGATGCTTTGAAGAAAACAGAGGACAAGGAACTAGGGCCAAGGAATCTGCTATACTAAGATTTAGTATCTTATCAAAAGCCTCCTTTTCTTTTCGCCAGCCCTGTACATTTGGCTCTTACACTCTGTAAAAGAGTAATAATACCTTCCTCATGAGGACCATGAGATGTTTTGAGATCCTTTCAGGGAATGTGCCAAATTACTGAATTTTTATTATTTTTTAAAAATACATTTATAATTTTAGGTCTCTTCCAGTTTAGATCAGCATAGAGCTGCTTTTTCCTCATTCCATGGAGGAAGCTGCGTAATAGGACAGCCGTCCCACTGCAGTAGCACGATGGCGTCTTGTTCTATACAGCTCTCAGACTTCACACAGTAGCTCAGTATAATCACAACACCCTGAAAACTTAGTGCTTGTTCTTACAGCAAAGCTACATTTAGAGAAATGCAGCTTCAGAAAGCTGCTTTCTGACTTCACAGGCTTTGTTAACAGCAAAGTTGAAATCAGAACCAATAAAACCCCATACTATATAACAAATCCTCAAAGGTCTTGGAAAAATATCCCTTAGATTTAAAGGAAACTTAAAACATACACACCTGAAGTGATAAACACTATGGCATATTGACCATTCCCTTATCTGTTTAAATTACTTTTACTATTAGAATGTCCCCAAGAAGAAAAGTTACTTCAAATACGACAGGTAGTTCATGCAGAAATATATGCTGCTAGCATGTGAAGTCCTTCTGGGAAAAGCAGATGCATTCTGTGCTAAATCATAAGAAACATGATGACACTTTTAAGACTGTGAAGAACGCAAAACATACATGGCCTTCACCCTTTCTTACTGACCTTAAACCCCACACAGACACACATTTTAAAACCTACAAGCTCTGCAACTACTCTGAACTCCTGTATAAGACACATCATAACATTCCGTCCGGCACTCTGAATCCTGGATGTAAAGAATGCTTGAACAGACACTTATCTTTCAGAAAGACTAATTACCTTGGCACTACAAACATGTACTTTATTACCAATTTGAACTTTGCCGAGTTCATCATCCAGTCACAGAAATATAGCTCTCCTCTTCTCCTTGTCTGGGTACTCACACAGTATGATGAAGTTGTCTCGTTACTTCATCGCTGATAAATAGATTGAGCTCTTCAGTTTCTGCTGCAATGCACATTTTTCAAATCTTGGAGTCAGCCTGAGCCCTCTCCACTTTCCCAGCTGCCCTTCTGAAGTCAGGGGTCTGGACCAGGACACAGTAGCCCAGCACAGCCCTCTTGTCATACAAACCAGAATTATGGTCTTTCTTCTTATTTGCATAACTTTGCATTTAGCTGCAAGAAAACACACTTGATTGCTCATAATTTATCAAGCAATCAAGATCTGTCTCAGGGACTCAAGCTCATTGTTATTTACCATCTTACCAATCTCTTCTCTAGCTCTGCTCTCTCACAGGTCAATACAGTTTACAGATGAACTGAGACAGATGAAGTGTGAGGGAAAGATGGCTTGAGTACGTGTAGCAAGGAGTCAGATGAATTGTAACAAACAAGATTTTTAAGCCATATACTTTGGCAGCTGTGCAGAAGGTGAAGAAAATTCTCTCTGCCTTTAGAAAAGCTCTTTTCAGCCTCTCACATTTCTTACACTCCTCTCGAAAATCCATTCTTCTGCAACCCTGTTAGCTTTTAAGATCACCAAAATAAAATACAAAATATTCCCCTGTCACTCTTTGGAGCTGTGTTAATCTTTAGAAATTTTTAAGCAGTTCAAACAAAGTAAAAAACAAAAACAACCCCACCCACCCACCAAACCTGAACAAACATGACATTCTAACATTCATATGGTTGCAAATATATGCATGCGTATACCCTATGATGAGAATCAAGAATTACTTTCTTTAAAGGAATTTAATAACAATTAAATGTGTGAAGATTCAACTGGGAGAGAGAGAAGATTTAGGAACTAAATTTAAAGACAGTAAAATTTTAATTTTAAAACTTTTAAACAGCCTTTGAAAATTAAAATCAAAATCTTCTCACTGATTTAGGGTTCTTAAAGTATAAAAATGCCTCTGAATACATACCGTTCACAAAAGCAGAAAGAACACTCATATAAAATACACCTCAGGACTTAATCAATGACCACATGGGAGAAGTAGGTAAAGTCTCTCAAGTGCAGCAGTCAAATGCCTTTTGAGCTATCTCCCTTTCTTTCAACACTGATTTATGCCTGAAGACATGATTTGGATCACATGAAAAAAAAAAAAAGCACCTTTGATTCACCTGGAGTACCCAAAGAGTGAGGACACAAAATTATGCACATCCAGAATAGCATTATTTAACACAGAAGTCTTCCTCTTTTGTAAGCTGTACTTGGCTGTACTAAGCTAAATCTGGGGTGTGGGGGGTGGAAGGACTATAAATCCTGGTTTTGACCAAAAGAAGGACAAGGTGTGGCTGAACAGGAGGAGGAAAGGATTCTGTTAATACAAAGTAGACAAATGTTTGGGGAAAGAGGTGATATTCTAAACTAACCCACAGAGCTGGCTGGCGTGATGGATAGGATACTCCTTGGATCCCATAAACATCCTGTCAATGTTGAGACACTGTTGGAAAGGACAGCAGTATTCCTTACAGCTGATCCTCCCCGGTCTAAAACACAGTAACTCACAATTTCCGCAGTTTGCTTAGCCCCGAATATTATAACAATACTTTAAAATTTTTTTTAGTAATTATTATTTTTGCCTCTGGAATGAATCACTATTTGCTGAGTGAAAAGCGAGGAGGCTCCACACACTCTGTGTTTGCCATTTCACCACTTACCTCTTCGAATCACATCACCTAAACCTGCACCACTTACTGTCTGTGGGTTTCAAGGGCAAAGTATAAGCACCCACAGAACACTACGCTGAGTTTAGCAATCTTGCCCAGGCATATATATTTTTCTTACAGATAGAAGGAAGCAATTTTTTAAAAAATAAAACTAATGTATTTCCCATTCTTTCCCCCCTTGAAGTACATATATCCTTCACCACCACTCCTCTTTGGTAAACAAGATTCTTCATAACAAAGACAACCAGATCTACATCAGCAGACCTCTAACTTTTTGGTTTTTTTACAGAGTTCATCTCAGTCCAGAAAGTCTACCTGCAGTGTTGTGGACTAGAGCGAGAAACTAGCTGTCCAAGGCTAAACAGGCAGTGCAACACTGAAATTCTTATAAAAATGACCCCTTCATTTTTTAACAAGGCTCTGAAGTACTTTCACATTCAAATACTACAATTGTTTCTAGAGATTTACAGGAAGAAAACCCTCATACATTTACTCCTCAGCATCAAATTTATCTGGTCCTAAAGGTACCAGCATTGCATGTGCAAAATATAGAGACAGGGTGTTTTTTAAAACACAAAACTTTGGTTTCTACACTAGAACTTAAAATTCAGAGTAAGTTTTAAGAAAATTTAGAAAATAAAAGCCACTATAGTGTGAGTCCTATGTAAAAAGTAATGGTGAGAGCCACACTGTTGAATTTCTGCAGTATCCACACTATACTGTAAAGCAATTCCCAGATTTCACAGGTCTCCAGACTCTTCCACAGTCAAATTTTGTTGTTTTTTTTTCCTTTTCTTTTTCAAAAAGAGTGCTTTTTCAGCAGGTTATTTTTAAATGCATTATTCCCACAGCTAATGCAAGCAACTTAAAACAAGGTCCAGAAGCAACAAAAGACATACAGCAGAGCTCAGGCACTTGAACACATATTGCCTAGTAATGGTCTCATTTTCCATTTGGTCTCATTTTCCATTTCTTTTTAATTGCTGGAATGCATTGGCATGCAGGGGCAGCTAAGAGGTTAGCCCAAAACTAGAAGCAGCCTGTTCTTAACTAACCTCTTCTTCAGCATTTCACACAAGTTCAGTGAGGCTGCCTACTGCAGAGCTCTGCTTCAGGCTAAGAAATGAGTGTATCTGTTGCTGACAGCAGAAAACAACAATTGCTTATGCCATAGTGCTGAAAGTGAGATGGTCCTGCCTTAACTTAAGGTCCGAACTGTGGTTCAGTCACCACCTCTGATGACAGCCATTATCTCCCAGCTTCCTTAGATGTTTTTCTTTTTGTCCTAAGGCCTTCCTAGTTCATTAATATCTACAGTTTTTCCCAGTCTTCCCATTCATTCTAAAACTCCCATTATCTGCCATAAATACTTACCACCCATCCTTTTTTGGGGGGGCGTTCCACTTTCTGAGAAGTGAGTAGTATGTAAAGAGACATACTGGTTATGTAAATAAACTTATTCTGGGTAAGGTATGTTTGCAACAGTATAACAAGACTATGTTCTGACAATTAGAAATATATTTAAATCAAGCCATTAAGGAAAGCTTCTCAGTCAGATGATTCACTCAGGCCTAATTCCTCACAAACATCTAAATTAATTGATTTAGTGGGAGCCTGCCTAACAGGGACTGAGGCAAAAAATTTGGAGTGCATTATCAGTTTGGCTTACACAGCGCAGACCAACAACTTAACCCTGCACACACACACAAACCTCATGCAAAATAATCTTAAACAAGTGTTTACAGCAGCATCAGGAATATTTCAGAAAAATAAAATATCCAAATTCTCTGAGAAAATGGACTTCCATAGAAGTCGCTATAAACTCAAAGCTCATGAATTCTCAAAAATAAATGTGATACAACAGACATTACATATTCAATAAATTCGATGCAAGAAATAGACTATTTCTTATAAATTATATAATTCTTAATGCTGTACAGAAAAAATAAAAAGCATTGATTATGTTCATAATGTTTAAAGACAGCTTAATCAGACTAATGCCAACACAGAATCAGCAGAAAAATCGAACATGAGAAATGCTTATATGTAATGGAGTAACTACCAAATTCCCCCCAAAATAGAAAACAAACCAATACCAGTAACAACAAAAACATCTAATTTTGTCACCTGCTCAAATGCTAATCCTACTAATCATGGTTGCCTCTTTCATCAATCGAGCTGAATCATCTAAACCTAAATTAAGGGTCAGCCTTTCCACTCCATTAAGGAGCCTAAATTTGATGGCATGAGTATCACTCCACTGAAAAATAGAAAGATAATTAACCCACCTCACCCTCAGAACAAATACTTGTAGCCCCGAGAAGGCAAGTTATTTCTACGCACAGCAGCAACACAGAGTCACTGGAGCAGATTTTCCCTTTTGAATTGATCCAAACTGATCACCAAAGTCATCTGGATTCATCACATAGCTTCTGATAGGATTAGGATCTGTCCTTGTGTGCCACCATTGTAAACTAACACTATTAGCTTCACTTGCTGACCAAAATGAGCCTTTAGATAGGTGCCACTTGAAATGCTTAGAAAAACAAAAGCAACTTGGCAATTCCAACAGTAAAGTGTTAAAATAAAAAGGTAAGTTTTTACTCATAGTCCACAAGGAAACTCCTACAGAAGTAACAGGAGCTCATCTATACACATTCCTAGGAAATGTATGATTTGAATAGTAAGCCAAAATGCAGAGCTGTCATAACTGGAAGTTAGTAAAAACTTAACTGTTAAAAAATAATGAACCATACAGACAAACCCATAAACTTTACTGAATAAGTAAAGTTATTTTTATTCAGGTGGGAGTACAGATAAACACCAAATAACCTTAAGTGAGCATCATTCCTGTTACGAATGCAAGAGTTCAGGGATCCCAGGACATAAATCAACTGCAAAACTCTAAGATGAATTATTAACTACAAATATCATAGAAAACGCAACACAAACTTCCAAACCAGATTAGTATCAGCAGTTTTTCATTTTTAAGTGCACGGAAAAATTTTGGAAATAACACAAGCTAGTACCTCAAGTAAAAATAAAACAAACTACAAATATCAGCTGCTCCATGACCATGTCCTGAGGACACAGTTGTCTGTTTCCAAACAATGACACAGACTCAGACCTTGTATTAATAAAATGTAATGAAAGGTCAAGATCACATTTTTGTAATAACTTCTAAATCTCTGTGTGTTTGAAATAATCCCTTCTATGGTCAGGTACTTTAGTTCAAACCAAACTTTATTAAAGTTTTGACATGATTTAATATGAGTTTGTTCAAAATATACAGTTATTTTAAAAACTAATAAGCTGTGAGGAACATAGACGTTACTTTAAAATCTAAAATTAGGAAAGTGACATTATAATTTGCAGGGTTCAGTTCTGACCAGTGTTCTAGATGATTTCTGAGAAAACAGGAATGAGCCACATTGCTGGCTTAAAATTTCAGACAAAGTTAAGGTGATCTTCTTTGGCAATCGTTCCAATCGTCTAAAATGCATTAATATCAAAAAGCTGCATTCACTATTTGACAGTTGGGAGTGTGTAAAAAGTAGGTATTTGTTAAAAGTTTAAATTAATTACAAATTTCTTGGTACCCTGGATAAAGCCTACAAACTACAGTCACCATGAAAATACAGCGGGGTGTATATTTTTTACGTGAGATTGTCATTGTGCAATTTAACTGGTCAGAAAACTTTTGTCTCTACCTTAGAATTCACAATGCTGCTCAGATTTCATCTCAGCACCCACCTTACACCAGATAGTGGGTTTTGCATCCCCCTTCTTTAAACAAGAGAAGATAATATGGAATGAAAAGCAAGAAACATAAGACCTAGTATCTGCATTTCATCAGTACACTCCTTCCTTCCTTGCACCTGATACCCTTTTTCTTGTTTTCATCACCCTTTACTTCCCCTGTTACCCTGCTGACTCACATGTTGGCTCCTGCCCTGAATCAAGTCTCATCTCAGGTAGGAGGTAGGGGAATGCAGGCACAGCATTATCAGCTGGTTGGAATGGAAATTATCCGTCACCCTTCTGACCAGCCAGCCCCAGTGGCTGCGGTAAATCCAAATCCTGGGTAGCAGAGATTTGTAGGTGCAGCCTTTCTTCCTTCCTCAGTTCTGTGACAGAACTTGAACTCAAGCAAGATCAGCAGCAGAGCAGCTGTAACCTGCCCTAGCTAATGCGTGGCTGGAGCAGACTGCAGCACCCTCAGAGCTTTAGGTTGGTTGGTTGGTTTCATTTTATTTTTCTGCCAAGATTTCAGGTTCAAATCACAGAAAAACCAGGAAGAAACAGAACATACTGATTGTTTTTAATTAAGGCTCTTTCTCTGATTCCCCCAGCTAGTATCAGGAAAAGAAACACACGTGGTGCTCATGGGGTGCACTTCAACATTACTGTGCAAAAAGCAGATCTATGAATCAGGATGACTATGAATTTAACAGATGGGGAAAAAAAAAATATAAACACTCTGGCCTAAATACTGTTATATAGCTTCAACTTTTCTATTTTCCTCACTCCCAAACACTCTACCTTTTGTATGCAGAGACAACATTCACCACCATTTGTTCAGGAAAAACGCAGCCCCCCTTTGGGCTAGCTGGGAGTCAAGGGATCTGGGTTACAGTTGATGTTTAGCCAGACTGCTCTGGAGCCCTGGATGGATGCTTTGCCATTTCCCATTTTCCTTCTTCCCCCCTTTAAAGAATGATGCTAGCAAGACTTGTCTTAATTACACACTTAGTGACGCTCATTATTTATCTAGAGAGTTTGAAAACACTGACAGCAAGATATCCCAGAGCTAAAAGTTATTATGTTATACACCTCTAATAACCAATAACATCCAGTATTAACTCGTCAATAAACAACTGGGCATTTTGCTGAAGACGAGACTACCACAGTTCTAAACACAATGCATCACAACTAGGCAAGGCTAAAAATAAAATGCTGCCTATAATCTGGAAATCTAGAAGCCCTCTTTCCAGCAGGACAGCTGTCCAAATATGGACAGCCATGTTTGAGATACACCAGGTTATCAGCTATTTTTAGCTTTAATTTCCTAGAGATTCATGAGGAAAAGCAACTGGTTCCCAACTTTAAATTACTATTACTATTATTGTTACTTCGTTATTGTAGGTAGGTGGCAGAGTAAGCATTTCCTGTAAATTTGTTTCAGCCAGATTTTTTTTTAAATGGCTGTTACGCCACTGCCCAGAAGCTCTGAAAGGAATGGAGACAGAATAAGAAAGATTGTGCAGGTAATGGGACCAAGGATAAAAAATAAACATCACCAATCCTTTAGCTGGTAAGTTCATAGTCAACCATAAACAGAAGATGGGGATGTATAAAGCATGGCATCACAGCTTCTTTCACTAATCCCTGCCTCAGAGAAACAGAGCAATCTGCATACACGTTTCTACTAATCAAATATTAAAAAAAACTCTCTTGACATTGTGCTATGTTTCCTGTCACATCAGTCATTATCGAATTGACAGTTGTTATCTCTTCAGAGTAAAATGAGACTGTGTGAGACATCTGAGAGAAGTTTATCTGATAAAACAGTTCAGAGTGCTAATATACTCTATATTGAGGTATTCGGTTGTTTACATTACTTGAGAACAATGTCCCTAAAATGTCTTTCTGAATATTAATGTACCGCTTGTTTAAAAAATGGGGCAAAACCAGGCATGTCAACTATTAAAGAGAGGGGTGGGAGAGTGTTCCAAGCCAGCAGCCTCTCCAAATCTTCCTGCTGGATGCATTTTGGCTTGTTCAACTATTCATTATCTATATGAAAATTTCTGGAGGAAAGGCATCTCAATTTTTGTATTGCTCCAAATGAATGATTTGACACAGTATTCCAAAAGGGATAAAAATAAAAGTGTTGGTATGTAACCTATTTGTCCAGTATGGAGACAAAAAGGAGAGCCAGTCTGCCAGTCAGGAGTGCTGGTATGGCACGCTGACGTACACAGCCCATTTTGAACACTTATTTGACATCTCATAACAAACAGCAGGCTTTACAGCATGCCGAGAGGTCCAATTTATTCAGATTTTTCTGGACCAACTGGAGACACCAGAGGCAGGGGACTGACTTTCTCTAAATTCCTAACATTAAGACGCAATTCAGTGTTGAACAGCAGGAAACAAAAGGGGGAGCTGTTACCTTTCCAAGCCTCCTCATCACTGTTCTTTATTGTCACCTGGTTCTGGGACCTCCATTTCTACTGAGGTGGAAAGGGACACACGTAGTATGAGCGGAGGATCCCTTTCCCCTCATGCTGAGACAGGTATGTAATAGAACATGCTCACGTAGGCAGGAAGATAAGCAGCACTTTCTCTTCTCTCCCTGGAAAGGTGAGAGTATGCACATCACGCTGGAATATGAAGATGTTCTTGATTCTGGACAACCATTAGGGGACAAAAAAATTAAACAGATGTGTGGGGAAGAGCACAAGAATTGAGGAGAGGAGGAGTGAACTAACAACAGAAAAAATGCAGAAAGCAAGGATGGGATATCTGACACTGATGCAGGCTTCGACAGAATCATGAAGCACCTGAGCAGGCCAATACAGCTAAAATGAAAAGGGAAGGTGGCAGCATTTTCACAATGCTAGAAAAGAACAGTGGGTGGTTTGGAATAGCTGATATGGAAACGGTTTGAGATAGAACAAGCAAGGCTATTTTTAAAGATTATTTCAAGTATGAAGCTTGAAAGGGTTTCTGCAATAAAGCTGGAAAAAAAGGAACAGGGGGGAATATACACTAAGACAGACCAACAAAACAAAACACTGGTGTCGTGGGGTGGGGGGGAGGTGGGGGGCAAAGAAGAAAGAAGTGGCAAGAACAGTGCCAACATTCCAGGCAATAGCAGAGTGGGGTTACTTATTGTGACATTTCGGGAGTAGGGATAGCAGGGCTCCCGGAGATGCAGAGTTCAGTATTCCCCCGTGCTCCAGACAAACCAAGGGACACATGGGCAAAATGCCTGGGAAGCTGAGAGAACTGATTCTAGACGAGAGGGTGGAGGTCAAAGTGCAGAGGAGTCTGTTTGGAAGCCACCAGATGCAATGGAAATCAACAGATGCAACCTCTTATACCATAAAAATTGATAAAGGGACCCTAGCAGAGACAGAAAGAAAATCTTTTGCCATTTGCACTGGCCGCATGCACTGAAGTGTTCTGTGGTGCTTACCTAATGCTGCCACTATCCACTCTGGCCTCCTGCAACTTAGTAACAAGTGGCACACACACTCATCAAGTACAGTACCATCAAAATCAAGAGCAGTATCACACGCAAAGCACAGCAGACCCCGTAGAAAGTGAGTGTAACATTTTTACATGTCTAAAGCCAGCTTTGCTTCATATATCACCATTAAGCATTTCCAGCACAATAATTACCATTGCAAAGTATAAAAACTTGGGCCCAGCCAGCTTTTCCCTTAAGAAAACTGGTCAGCTAGTTCAGACTGCTTTTCTTCCTGTCACAAACCTATTAAATGCTCTAGACTGTTTAATGTGATAAAAATGTCTAGACTGTTTTTTGACTGAAAGCTTAAAGAAGAGAGTTCTTTGCCCTTGGCTAGCAAACCCCTTTGCTCCTCTCTTGGTAAGCACAATAATGTGCATACTGTACTTCTGCAGACCACACTTTCTGCATACATACAATAAATGCATTTCTGGTATCTTTATAAATCTTCTGAGATTTTAGAGATGAGCCCAGGGAAATGTGAAGAATATACACACAGTATACACATACAATACTGTATAGCATTGCTTTGCAAGGAAAAATCTGGAGCTTATAATCCATGTGCAGATGTTGTTGAGGAAAAGATGACAGAGCACCTCTCACAGTCCAGCAAACAAGAAAAGCTGAAAAATAACTGAAGAAGCTCTGTTAAGATTGATAAAGAGCAAGATGCTTTGCTGAAGCAGGCAGTAAAGGTAGAGTTTAGACAAGAAATCCCCATGGGCACATTAGAAAAAGTGTTACCACATGTGAATCAGTGCATTCAATGCTTTATGGTCCCTAGTTGCTCTCAGTCTTTAGCAGCTGCTTATTTTTGTATAACAGAACTTCTGACATAATTACAATCACTCTAAACTTGGATGCAAGTACAGAGTTTATACTAAAAATACCTCTGGCAGTGAAATTACCCTGCTCAACTGGTACAGACCCTTCAGCCCTTTCTTTTTAGGCTCTATAAATCTGCATCTGTGGAGTGGGTCATGGTCAAGGAACAGGTGCATCTGATTCTCGTCAGCATGTGTGACTTGCATGTTGGAAACTAAGCTGCATACCATGGAAAAAGCTTGAGAAGAAACACTATCCCTGGACGCCACTCATTGTAGCTGACTCCCATAGGAAATACAACTTGCCAAAAGAATTAATGGCCAATGTGATGCGACAGAAACATCACTTTGGCACAGTCACAACTGGATTGTCAAATCACATATCGAAGTCCCACTTCCCATCTTCTTGTACCCAACTTGTTCCCAGAGCAGTCTTAACATCCTGAGGATAATTTTTTGTTTAAAATGCTCTTCATCCTCATCCAAGATCCTAACTAACTCTTGTCCTCTGTGGTCAGACCATAAAGTGCACTGCCAGTCAGACGAGTTGAAGAAGAGACAACTGACCACACCACAGGAAAACAACTAAGGGCTTGGGAATATCTATGTTTCAGGTTGTTTCAAGGGAAGAAAATGGCAGCTTTTCCACATTAAAAAACTGTGGGCAGAAAGATCTGTACAGTAAAGGTACTGGCCCACCACTGAGCACTTCTGGTTTCCATTCTCCTTAAGATACTATTTTTCCTGAGCAAGTCACAATGTTCGCTTCTGTTAAAAACAAGAACAGGGCTTTTCAGCATCACCAGCGAAGGTGATTTTATTGTTTTTGAAGCACTCAGATACTATACAACTACACTATACCATGGAGAACAGACCAAGCAAGGTGCCTATCTCTAAAATGAGTCTTCTGTCAAATAACTATGCATACAAGTTGAAAGCTTGTTTTCTTAAAATAAATATTAACATAGATTTTAGATCAATAAATCTTTCCTTTTGTCAGCACACTCTACTGCAATCTTTGTTTCTGTACAGTTCCTATCCATGTCAGAGGGTGCTTTGCATAATCATGGCACTGCTGAATTAAATCCCTTCTTTGCCCCATATATGCACAGTTCCTTTGGGCATCTGAGTGAAAACAGCCCATGTAGGGAGAAGGGAATAGGCCCAGCTGGTGTTTCTCTGGAAAGCCCCATGCTATCCCGAGTAACACAGAGAGTGGTCTGCAAGTTTTTTATGCTGAGCAGCTGGCAGAAGCCTCCTGAAAGCAGGCACTCAGGCTGTGCTTACTGAGATACCAGGTTGTTGGCGAGGTTTTTTTGGATGGGAGTCAAAAGGAGCACAGGGAATAGAGAGGCTACTGCTTCTCCTGAAACAGAAGTGGCTGGCATACAAGCAGAAAGAACAGATTTTATTGTTACAGCTTTCCCTTTCAAAGTTGCATTTCTACCGTTTTCTCCAACATCTCGATAGCATGGGCTAGTTAAGGGTTAATCAATAATATTGTTCACCGCAGTATGCAAACTAAAATGCATAAAGATTTGTGTGCAAGAAAGTGTGAACTAACTGTGCCCACCTCAGAGTATCCTTGATTAACCACATTACGGGCACAGATACCTATTAGCTTTGTAAACAGGTAGAACAGTGGACACCCCTGTCCCCAAGTTAATTGTTACCAGTCTGTGCTGGAGACAACCACTTTTCAGAGGTAACCAGAGTAACCTAACTGCAGAAAAACCAGGAAAATGCAACACAGATGCTTGTTCAGAGTGCCAGCAAAAAAGGAGCCCTTTTGGAGTGATCAGGAATGATAAAAGGAGCCGATCCAACCCCTCGCTTCTGCTTCCTTTTGGATGATCCAATTCCTGCTAGCCTGAGTGTTCCCAGTTTAGTCAGTTCATCTCTGTAGGGTGGTGGAAAGCTATTCACTTGTTATTTTCTGCTAGCTTCGTGCACTGTATTCTGGTCACACAGGATGAGTCATGACCAGAACCAGCATAAAGGAAAGACTGGCAGCGTGTGGCTGAAAGAAACAAGAACACCAACTTTTCTGGTGGCAGCAAACTGCAACACTGGGCCAGCCAAGCTGGTCTCACACACGCTACTGGGAAAGACCATTGTGATTCTGAAAACTGGTTGACTTTGAGTATGCTTTCTCTCAGCATTGATTCTCTGCAGTCCGTTTTGTCAGGACTGTTGGGCTGATCTACCAATTCTTAAACAAGTTTGCTATTTCTGTAAATTTTACAACAGACTGGAAACTCTGCTTTAAGTAGAAACTTACCTGTTTACAAAGGGATTTAAGAACTTGCTTACTGTAATGTAAAAAAGCAAACCCACAGCTACAGCTACCATAGCTGGTAAGTTGAAACATTTTCAAGTGCCACTTTTTTTTTTTAAAATAAATCCTGTGTGAACATAAAGAAGCAGATAGCAGAACTATTAAGCAGAACAAAGACGGACAAAATTTATTCTTAGTTTGTTTTTGAAGCTATGGTTAAAGAAGAATCTGATTTTAAAGTTCAAGATGGCAATACTTGAAAATCAGGCTGAATATAAGATCATGCAGGTACTGGATGTAATAAGCAGAGAAACTGCACTTTCCATCGGAAATTTACACACAAGATGAGGAGTAAGTTACTCAGGCAAACCCATCACTGTGGCAGAACTATGAGATCTAGGAAACAAAGGCCATTCTTTTCAAGCTTCTATAATGGACAGTACTTTGTTACAATTAAAGAAATCAGACTCCCTTTTGCTTTCAGATTGGGTCCTGACAGGCACAAGGTAATGCAATTTCTATACGAACCTGCCTTTCTTAGAAGGTGTGGCTTTGTTTTGGGGCAGAAGTATGAAACCAGGATACAAACCAGGTTGACATACCAGAATAAAAACTGCCACAAAGCTAACAAAAACGCACAACTATAAGTAAGAGCTCCAGCCATGCTACCTGAACCCCTATGACTGCAGTCTTTGGCATGTGCCACAAACTGAACTCGAAGAACACAAAGTCTAATCAGCAATACCACACTGCGGAGCAAAGCCACCCACTCTGTAACCATACCTGTGGCTGAAATTAAGACATGTTCCCACAGACCTGCTTTAAAGACAACATGCCATGAGACCCGTTCACTCAATGTTGTTTATAAAAATATTCTTGAAAACCAGTCTGCTACATCTTTAAAATTTCAGTTAGTGTTAAACAAGAAAACAAAAAAAATTTTTTAAATGAAGATTTCCCCCCCCCCTTTTCTTTTTTCGCACATGGGTATTAAGAGACATTCCTTTTTTCCTGCGTCAAGAGTACAGAGGATTCTTGGAGAACGTGATGCCTCAATCCACCATTTTGGTGACACACCAAAATCTTTTGGCATGAATTAAGTGATGTTTCCAACTGGAACTAGATGATCCCTCAGTGGTAACACTGGTCAAAGATCAGGTATAGCTGATACACAAGCTGGTAATGGAGAAAAAGCAGCTCTGACTACAATAGCACATTAATGCTTTATTCAAGTCTTCAGTGGACACATTTATGCTGTGCAGTGTAACATGTAGATGTGCAAGTCAGCTCTGAGCTGGCAGTGTTTTGCCATGCTTGCTGGGGTGCTAGAAGCAACCTCACTGTGCAGGTTAATTTAGTCTGCTTCTCAGCCACGCAAAGCTCCATGTTACTACAGCTAGACTGCTTCCAGCTCATTTAGTGCTTGCCCAGGGATCTTGGGGATTTCTACCCATTATGGTATGTAGGGCAAACATACCTTCTGCTGGAATGCTCTAGTGTGAATGCTGTTTCGCAGTACATTTACAGTCACTCAAAACAGGCTGGCTGAAAGCGTTAAAATATCACAAAGCAATCTTTGAAGCAATCAGAGATGATTTTAGACTGCAGTAATATTCTCAAAGACTCTTCAGTAACCCTTGTCTTTGTTCAGAATAACAGCCTGCAGTTACGGAATCCTCCAAAAATTACTCCGTACAAGCAGTATTGGTGTAATACTCATTTTCACAATGTATAAACACTACCTGTTCCTACGTAACATACCAAGACAGTGAAGATGCAGGTCTCTAATAGATTTCTGTCTTCCAACTATGACTCTCTCCAGGCAGCTTCACTACAAGGTAAGATTACTTCAGCAAAGCATGGGTAAAATCCAAGCCCCAGGTTTGTACTCTAGCCTTTAAAATTGAAAGTTTACTTCAATAAAACCACTAAGTTGAAACTGAAACTCAGGAAACTGAAGCAAATTAAACTGTGAAAAAATACATGGTTTTCCTCACTGACTCCAACCTGTGTTCAGCTTACATATCACTTCTTTGGAAGGACCCAAGAGAAGCCCATAAGGCATTTGCAAGCAATGTTTCAATGTAAGCAACCCACTTGCTAGATTCAAGTGACCCATCTCAAGAACATCTTGAATAATATGTCAAACCTATTTTTTTCTTACTCTGTAAAAGACATAAGCAAACAATTATAAATGGTAACAGGCAACATACAGAGATGAAATATAACTGCTCAGTCAACTTCAGGGACAGAGAAGTAGGATGGTGGGACACCTGCGTGGTGCAAAGGCTGCAAGTCCCAATCATTCTGCTGGCAGAGGATCAGCCAGTATCACCCTGTGTGAAACACTCAGTTTCATCACAATTTTCACAACATTTTCTGCTTCTCCCAAAACCCTTGACAGCACATGACTAAACAAGAATCTCTGCATCCATCTTCCACATGGTTGCAAATAAAACTTGGAAATCTGACTTGACTGTCTTTGAAGTATCGTTAAGATCAGAGACAAATAAATGAATGCAAACACACACACACACAAATTTTAGTTATACTGGTTAGTTTGCATGGTTTCATACAGCTCTGACTGCATAAAGAGTTTGAAGCTCTAGCAGTAACAGACATTTCTCATCAGCACAAGGTACTCTGAAGCACCTTGCATGTCTCAAGTGATACAAGCCATCCGAAGCATCAGTAGAATTATATTTTATTCATCTTCTGACAGAGGAGGAAAAAAAGTTGCTTGCCAAACATGAGATGGGTGCAGAATGAATCTCACAGAAGATAGCTTATAGGTTAAAAAAAAAAAAAAAAAAAAGAATATAGACCTAGTCAGAAGGACAGAGGGATGCTGGATGCAGAATCACTAACCTGGGAAATCTCCAGGTAAAAACTAGCCAATATCATTTGGTTTGTCTGTGAAAATTTTGCTCAGTTCTTAATTATATACCATTTATAAAGGTCTTTGCACAGTTCCAATGTAAATATAGTCAATTAATATTTTTTAAAATAGTCTTCTGATGCTGAACCAAAATATGACAAGAAAACAGGGTCACAGAGACTGAAAACCCAATGGATGTATACCTTGAAGAAGAACCAGATGATCTCGTCTAACTTTCGATTTTCCTCACAGGGCAGTCGCACCTGCTTAATGAAATGGAATTTATGCCTTACTAGCAAGACTTACTAAATTGCATTGCCTGTTTCATGTAGAATGAATACGACAGAACGTTACCTCAAAACATACAGAACCTAGAGATTGAATTTCTGATAAACCCAATCATGGGGACTATTTTCTTATACATAACCAATAATAAAGAATAAACAACAGGAATAGATATTGTTAATATCAATATTAACCAGAAAACCAGAAGAACAGTGAGGAATATTGGTGGAATGAACTGGAAGTGATAGCACTTAAGGAAGGTTTCTGTGCATTGCGGACAACATCAGGACAAACTTGATTAAAGATAATTAGTAACATGAGTACAGTCTTGGATACATTACATATTCACCGCATTTTAACATCACAGAATCTTGTTTCTTTGCATCTCTCAACAGAAAAACGTTTCAGGATTAGAGAATGTAGTTTAGTTAACAGGCACTGAGAAATTTTTTTTTTTTTTTTTTTTTAAGATTAGCAAGGTGATCTTATGTAACATCTTCATTTCACCTTGTTTTTTCTTTCTGGTGATAAATTCTTGTTGTATACACATGATGTGTACTCTTCACATTTATACTGCCATATATAATACTACCTCTCAAAGAAGGGAGAAAAATTAAAGCTAACTTGTTTCATTTCCTACGCTCGTGTAACATAACATTCTTTTGCTTCATAGCAATACATAGTTACAAAATCTGTGCTTAAGTCTTATGTTGTTTATTGAAAACCACTGAAATAGATTTCCGATGGGCAGAAAATGGCAATAAATGGTAAAGCTGGGAAAAAAAAAATCAGTTGAAGAGGAAATATTAGACAATGCTAGTGAATTCAAAGACATTTTCTCCACTCAAATCTTATAATAAATAGTACAATTTTACCTTTTTCATAGACTACTAATCTTTTTTTTTTTTAACATATGCTGACATATACTTAATCAGCTTCTTGAAGTTAAAATTTACGTATACGGCAAGAGGAATCAATGTTCTTAAATTAAAAAAGCACCATTTGATATTTTTACCTTAATTTTCAGCATATTGTAAATACATTAACTCCTTTAAAAAAACAAAGCAAGATGAAGCGGTAGAAGGGAAAAATTCCTCTTTAAATCTCTTCAGGATTTAAAAATAAAATTCTAGTACAGTAATAAACTTGACTATACACAGCATTGTTCATCAGATGGTCGGAAAGCTCCCCAGAAAAACAGACCCCTCTCACAGACAAGAAAAAGGCTATGAATGGCAGAAAACACAGATGATCTAAGAGAATAATTTTATTTACCATCCACCAGATGTGTAATGGTATTAATTTTATATACCAGAGGGTCTGTTTTCCCCAGAACACCTAATCTGACATTGCACATCTACTACATATGTGCTTTCAGTTAAGCACCTATACATACCCCAAAAGTCAGCTGAGAGAAGTTTGCTCATTTAGACGTATACAGCTACTTGATCTACAGGTTTGAAAACCATGGACTATACTTCCACAGGAGCACAGGGAAATAATAATAATAATAATTATTATTA
>NW_009186069.1:0-4146 GCF_000690835.1 Fulmarus glacialis
AGCAAGCTGGACGCTCTTAAAAAGCTTTTTATGTGCGTGCGCGTGTGTGTGTGAGTGTGTGTTAATCACATGATTGTCATTCACCTGTATCCCGAACAAAGACAGCGCACTGTTTAAGGCCCAAACAAGAAAGCCTGCAAGGGAAGGAGGGGGGGTGTTGGGAAAACTGAAGGGGCTGTTGAGAGAGCAGGCGCGCGCGGGAGAAAATCCTTATCAAACTCCCAATTCATGGGTCTCCCTTTCCCTCAGCACACTGTGGGTATTGTTTGGCTGGGGGGTGTGTGTGTGTGTATTTTTTTGAATGTCTGTGTTGTCCCCTCCTCGCTCCCCGGCTCTGACGCTGTTTTACTGTATGGAAAGATTTCACAGAGAACCCCTCCCATTTTCCCAGGCAGTCCTGGGACAATACCAGTGCTGTGCCCCCGAGCTGGGCAGGGGACAAAAGCTGGCCCTGGCTCTCGCGCTGGGGATCCTGCTGCTCCTCTACTGCGCACAGGCTCTCCCCTCTTACTCCTCCCTTGCCACGGGTGCAGGGGATGGATGTTGTCTAGTAAAATCCCCCAGCAACCTCAGTGGTCCCACCTTGGTGGTGGAGCTATCCCACTAGCATGGTTCCCTCACTGAAACCCTACTGAGCAGGTGCCCCTGCCTGCCCCTGCGACGATGCACCTTGCTCGCTGAGCACCCAGCACGGTGCCCTTGGGAGCAGTGCGGACGCAGGGGCACCTAGCGTGGTGGGACATCTTCACTTCCCACCCACTTTTACCCATTGCCCTCCCAACATGGCTTTATGGTGAAGTGACATCCTTCCACTTTTGCGTATTGGGGACTGAGGGCCAAAGAAAGCATTTCACTGATGTGTCACAGGAAATTTGTGGCTTAGCAAGGTCTCCGGCTCATGAACCACCTTCACTGGTAGATCCTTCATCTGCAAAGGACTGTCCCTTTTTATGGACCTGGAGCACCTCATCCATAGACATATATGCTGAAAAGAAGGGGTGCAAACCTGCTATATGAGCGTTTCCCCAGGGACAGTCATTAGGAAGACTTGCATTTAGACAGACCGCTTCTGCAATGTTAGCTGCTGTGGCCAGCGGTGGCTCTTGGAGGGTCCTTGTCTCTAAAAAGGGCTCCCAGGGGACACTGGAGGAAGAGACATGGCACCCCAGTGATTCCCGAAACAGGGATGGTCTCTTCTCCTCTGCCTGTCTTCTCACCTCAACTGAAGAGAAAGTGTCACACTTCTTCCTGCTGCAGTAGAGGTATATTTTCCACAGCTTGTTCTCCTGCATCTACCTCTTCGTAGCACAAGAGAAGAGATGACACATGGACAGAAGACACTTGGGAAAGGATATATGAGCAGTCAGTGCTGTGAGAGGGGGCTGGAAACAGGGAAAAAGGCGCTACAGGGAAAAAGAGTTCAGAAAGAAGAGGCAGGACCAAAGAAGACAAAAAGCAAGAATGAAGGGAAAAAACTCTTCCCTGCCATTTAAATGTGAGGAGACACTGAGACTGCAGATTGCAGAGACTGTGTGGCCGGTACATGCTCCTTTGAGGATGTCCCTGTCTGCAGCTGAGGCACCCACAGCTCTTCCAACAAGGCATGAATGGGACCCGGCTCCTGTCTGGCAGGTGGCAGCAGCCCCTGCCTGATGGGGATGGTGAGCAGAGGCACAAACACCGGTCCAGAGCCTGGTGGGTTACTGAAATCCTTTCCGGGTTTGATCCTTTTCTTGCCCCAGTTGGGAGTGGTGGGTCAGACACTCTTCTGCTCACCCAGACCCTGTGGCCATGCTGGAAGATGTGAGCCCCACCATCCACTGTCTTGCTGGGGTCAAGCACTGTCTCGTTCTCCCCACAGAGCCTGCCCAGAGGCCGCTGCATTTGGGGTATGAGCTGGGCAGGCTGTGAAGCTCCTTTCAGTGCCCTGTGGGGCTCCTTTGTCTCCTAATTGGGAATCTTCTCCATCAAAGCGCTAGGAAGAACCCCGGCCTCTCATTCCCTAACACTTGGTGCCCAGCACCCTGTATCCCCACTCTGGGGGGAAATGAGAAATCCCTGCCCCATCGCCTCTTTCCCATGGGATCCACAGGAACCAGCCACCTGAAGGGAAGGCAAATAAACACCATTTTCTGGCCATTTTCTATAGCATTCTTCCTCCTTGCCCCAAGCTGGAGGTTGGTTGCAGCCAGGGGAACAAGCAGGGCAATGTTTGGCAGCAGTGGCTGTCGCCCTGTGGGACAGGAGACCAACCCTCCCCTCCCTCCAGTTCTCCCACTCCTCATATGCAGGGTCCCTGCAGCTTGAGAATGACCCTTGCTGGCTGGGGGAAGATGCCATGAGCTCTGCAGCATCATTGACTCTGCATCTAGTGGGCCATGGACAACTTTGTACGAAGCGACCTTGCCCTGTTCGTTTTCGCTGGTTATCTGTCTGCCAGACAGAGGGTGAGCTGCCAAACTGCCCCCGTCCGTGCTGCGAGACTCTTTCTCACCACAACCACAACCGGGGTCTCTCTTGGTGGGAGAAGTCATCCCATATTGCAAGACTTGAGGTTCACCAGCTGCTGCTTTGGTCGAGGAAGCAGGGCCTCAATGCTGTTTTGCTTGGGTTTTGCATTGGGTTTTCTCGGCATCCAAGAGAAAGGCACCCACATTCCTCTCTTCCAAAGGGAAAAAGGCATCATGTGAAGAAGAGTATCTGAGCCCATCTTTTTTCTGGAGTAGGTAATGCTGAAGAGAAGAAAAGTAGGAGATGATCCCTTGAGAGGTTTTTTTGAGGGATGCAAGAGGCACCTTTAAGTATCTCTGCCTCCTTGATGCCAATGGCATGCAGCCGTTCCCCCTTACAGCTCTGTTCAGTAAAGACTTTACACTGGGCTCTAGTGAGGTTTTCCCTGCAGCCACCCTGTGGTTTCAGAGCTTTATTTACTCCAGACAACAGCAGGTGTGCAGGGAAACGGCCCTGCGCTGTCAGCCAGGTCTGCAAGGGCAGCAGCCAGCCCTGCACGTTTGTTCTGAGGGCTTTAGCTCAGGTGCTCAGCACCATCCTTGGGACTGGTTCCCTTATGCTTCACGTGGTGCCAGCCAGTGGCTTTGCTGGGTCTTTCTAACACAAAGTTTCTGGAGAGTGAATATGTGTTACAGGAGTTGAAAATGTTCTTGAAATCCCTTGAAGCTGGTTCCCTGGGTCACATCCATTCATCTCTTTGCATTTTCTGACTTAGCACTGAAGCATCTTCAGGTTGGCTCTCCAGCAAGGAGCTGGGGCAGGAGCTAGGTTTATCTCATTGCTAACTCAGGAGGACCTGAGAGAATCATCAGATTTTTCGTGTGTGACCTCTCATGATTACAGGGTTGGTGTTGGTCTATACCAGCCCTGGTGACAAAGGAAACTGAAGAAGACAACTACCAGAGGCATCTGGGAAGGAAAGCGAGCTAGAAAATGGAAGATGTGATGGAGAACATCCTAAGCCATTGAGTGCTGAGATCCTCTATGTGTCCCACTGCACGAGCAGCAAGAATGAGGGTGAGTGAGTGTGAGAGAGTCCTTCTCATCAGGAGACCTCCCTTTCCTCGTGAAAGACCCCACAGGCCTTCAAGAGCAATTCAGCATGTCGGAGGAAGCAGAGCCTGCTTGTCTTGGCAAGACCCCAAAGAGACGAACATGTTGTGACAAGCCCATTCCTAGGGTGCAAAAGTCCTAAGAAGGTTCAAACTGGTATCCACTGTCTAGCAGCGTGGTATTTTCCCTGGACCTGATGTCCTCCACCCTCAGGACACCCCTGACCTCCTGCACCCCCTTCCCCACCCCGCAGACTCAGGTCTGAATGAGGATGCCCTTTTGGCAGTGTCTTGACCCCAGGATCCCGGGCTAACTTGTTGCAGCACAGCAGGGTCCCCGAGAGACTCTGTGACGGGGACCAGGGACTCATTTGGCACATGGCGGGCACCAGACCCCGCAGGAGCAACCGTACTAGCCGGGGGAATGAGGGGGATCCCAGTCCTGGGGTGCACACCCATCTTCCCAAACCACCCCAGACCCCTTCCAGCACCCCACCACCCCAAAACCCCCGGGGTTGAATCCTTCAGCACCATCTCTGGGGCGTCCACGCCGCCGAGAGCAGCCCAACGCCTGCAGCTCTCG
>NW_009186069.1:4175-21896 GCF_000690835.1 Fulmarus glacialis
GTGCCCGCGGCGGGGGTGGGGGGGGGGGCTGCCTGCGTCCCCTCCCCACCATCCCCGACCGACCGTATTCTGGCTCTGAGGAGTGCTTGGCTCCACCTTCCGCCCTTCCCTCCCCCGGTGCTAAGCAGCAAAGCCAGCTAGAGACATCTAGCCGGGGTATTAGTAAAAACCAAGCCTCCCTCTAGGAATGGCACTCGCCTGAGAGCCTCCCCACGCCGTGCGCCCCGACGCCGCCGGGGCTGGGAGGGAGAACAGGGGGGCTATTGGGATACAAATCACAGCCCTTGCAGGATCTGCCCGGCACACCGGCCAGCAACGTAAGTTTTCCTACCTGAGCTCGCTCGCACGCACGCACACATTCCCTCGCGCTTTTTTCCCCCTGATTTCTCTTACTTTTTTTGATTTCCCCAGCGAGGGTCCGTGTTGCCCTCTGAAACTGGAGGGATAGCAGCCCTTGCTCTGCGTTGGCTCTTTTTCAGCTAAGCCAGAGGCATGCTTTTCTATCACTTTTTTTTTTTCTTTTTTAATTTCTTTCTTCTTTTTCGTATTTCTGGATGGGGAGGATAGAGAGGCCTTTATTTTTAGAGTGTTTCTTTCTCCAAGGGGGGAACTGCTGCACGGCGGCAGGGACTTTTAGAGGTGACTGCAGACAGGAGAGAGGAGGAGTGTGTGGGGCAGGCAACCCAAAGCCTTGGCTTGTCTCCAAGTTAAATTTGGTTTGTGTTTCTATCTGTGTATATATATATAAAAATGTAAATATGTATATGCATACATATATGTAGACAGGCGTGTGTGTGGGGATGTAATATGGAAGTATTTTAAGTCTTCAGTTTATGAGCTGGGAGAGGAGGGTGAGGGATGGGGTGTCCCCGCAGAGGCACTTTCCCACAGCCGGCATCAGGGTCTCCGGGTGTGGATCCCAGGCCCGGGCTGGTTCCCTGCCGGGTGGTGCCGCCCGCTCAGCTTCCCCGGTAGCCAGGATTTATCCCTTCTGGTTTATCGATTCGGTGCCAGCGCTCCCCCTCCCACGCCTCCCCCCGGGGCACCGTGCTGGCATTTCACCGCACGTCTTCAAAAGAAAGGGGCACTTCCCCACACGAGTTGTGTGGCCGTCTCCGCCATCCCGCTCCCCGTGGGGAGCTGCGCCCGGGCAGGACAGTCCCTGTCTCTCTCCTTTCAGGTCGTCCCCAACCCCCCCTTATCCCTCTTGCCACAGGCCCCTTCGCACATGTAAGCTCCAGACGATTGCAGAGATAGGGAGCGATATCCCAATTAATCAGGGGCCCCGACCCATCCCCACCCCCATCGATCACGGGTTTTGCGGTGTGCATGGCAATTGCTTTGCTTGCGCATTTATCAAGCGGCCCCTGTCTCGTGGTCAGCTCTTCAGAGACCTTGGAGTCCCTTTCAGATTTGGTGGTTGCTTCTCCTTTTCCCTCTTTTTGCCCTCTTTCCTTTGTTTTTGTCTTCCTCCCTCCCCTCCCCAGTGAGAAGAAGGACACCAAGAAGGAAGAGAGAGGGCTCGAGAGCAACGATGGCTGACGACCAAGACCTTTCGGAGGTGGAGATGAGCCCGGTGGGCTCTGAAGACCACCACTGCCTCTCACCAGGACCCTCCATGGCGTCGGACAACTCCCCGCACCTTGCTGGCTCTGGGAACGGGGAGATGGGGAAGGTCAAGAAGGAACAGCAAGACTCAGAGGCGGACGACGACAAGTTCCCGGTGTGCATCCGCGAGGCAGTCAGCCAGGTGCTGAGCGGCTATGACTGGACCCTGGTACCCATGCCCGTCCGGGTCAATGGAAGTAACAAGAGCAAACCCCACGTCAAGCGGCCCATGAACGCCTTCATGGTCTGGGCACAAGCTGCCCGGAGGAAACTGGCTGACCAGTACCCGCACCTCCACAACGCCGAGCTCAGTAAGACCTTGGGGAAGCTCTGGAGGTAAGAGCGGGCGGGCGGAGGGGGAGCGTGAGGGCTGAGGTCCGGAGGTGTCCTGGAGAGGACTATGTGGTCACGTGGAAGGATGGAGACTTAGCGGGATGGAAGGGGTGTCCCTTGAAGGGACTTCCTTCCCTGCGGGGAGCCCCCTTGCAGGAGGCACGGTTAGTGACTGGGGCAAGAGTGGTGGTTGGATATAGTGAAGGCTTCCTCAGCAGAGCTCACCTCCATCCTGGGCAGCAGCCCTTTCCGCGTGTTTCCCACTAACTTCCCCTGTTGTTCCCGACCAGGACACTCTTGTCCTGGTCCTCTCCTGCCTGACTGCCAGGGGAGATCTTGTTTTCTTGGCTCACCCTCTCTGTTGGGCCAAGCTGTGCACTAGCAGGAACTGGGCTGAGCCCCATCCAACTTAACTCACTGGTGGCTGCCTCGAGCTTGTTTGAACTTGGGTCCCAATGCCAACAGAGGTTATTTTCCACGCAGTGCCACAGAGCAAGTGGGAGACCAAGTTACAGCCGAGGAGGAAGGTCAGGGGAAGGGAGACAGGCGGTCGGAGCCCTGCACCCGTCCTTCACAGAATGGTCCCAGTTTTGGCAGGCCATGCAGATGCAGCGAGATGGACAAGGAGAGACCCTGCTAGAAAAGGCAGCTGAGGCTTAGCAGAAAGGACGAGACCTGCAGGAGTCCCAGCCTTAGCAGGATCTCTTGCAACATAGTGGTTCAAAGCAGCCCCATCTCCCTTTGCACCCAGAGAGATGCCCTCCCTTCTTGCCGGCACACATGCGCTCGTCCTTCTGGCCCCACCAGTTTGTTGCGCCCATTTTCCTTTTGGCTTCAACCCGCTCCTCCTTCCTCTGGCAGACCGACGGGCTGCCCTGACTGATCGCAGCCAGCCTGCGGCTGGGCAGAGACCTGTCATGCCCAAGCCAACCACGTCAGGCTGGCCGTGTTACTTCTTTCCCATCTGACGGTCTCTGCCAATAACCCCATCAACCCGTTATAAACACTTTCTGCCACAAGTCCCCAGCACCGTCCCCCCCAGCCTTGCACCAGCCAACGCAAACCAAGGCTCATGCAAACGGGCCCTCTCATTCTCTCTCCTGCCCTGACAGTATTTCATGGAGGAAGCCCTCAACCTTGGATAGGCCAAAAGACATTTTTCCAAGCAGAAGCAAAACACACCCTGTCCAGCAGCTGATGCCCAGGTCTCCTCCTGGCTTCAAACCTCCTTGCTCGCAAGGAACCAAGCCCTTGGGCATTAGCTTCTCCCTCTGCTACGTCACCCCGTTTACCCCGACCCATTGGTGTCTAGTGTAACCCCAGCAAAGGGATTTCTTTGGGAAGTCGAAGGCAGGGCATGATTGCAGATGAATCATCTGATGCTCTTTCCCGCTTTGTTCCCTGCTGCCTTCCCGTCCCTTTACCACAGCACTTGCTCCTGCTTGGGGCTCTGCTGCCAGCCTCTGGACTGTGAAGCTGTGCTGGAAGGGATGGGGGGGGGGGGTTTTGTTCCCAAAGTGTTATTTCAAGCTATCATTCCTTTATTGCAAAATATTGCCAGATTTTAGAGCAATAGCCTCCCTCTGGACACTGCATTTCCCTTGAAAATATAGCAGAGCAGTGAAACCTTCTACAGGTATCGCATTCAGAGTGCAGGGAGACACATCCCCTGGCCCGTGGCCACGTTCACGCACTCGACTGCCTCCCTGTTCCCAGGGCACGGCTCCCACCGCTGGCTGCATGGGACTCGGAGCACGGGGACGCTGCCGCCGGACAATGGTCAAGGTGCCTGTTTCTTAGGGCACTGTGTGGCCAGGGAGCGTGGGTCAGGCAGAGAAGCTTGCGGGATCAGGCCTGGGGTTGTTGCATGCTGCTGGGTTTGCCACCCGACTGCTTTGCTTGAACACGTCTCCTCTCCGAGCGTTCCTAGTGCAGGCTGCGGCTCTCCGAGCTGTGTCAGCCCCTACGGGGATCATACAGCAGAGTAAGCTGGGTTATGGGTGCAGTCGGTGTCTGGCCTGGGTGGAACCACGTGCACATGTCTTTCTGTGAGGCTGGGGGGAAATATCAGCCCATAAAACTCCAGGAGAGGTGGCCCAAAGGTTGCCAGGATAGTATCCCTGAGCCTCGCCTTCCAGCCACGGTACGGTGGGGTCTTCCTCCATTCAGATTTCCATTGTCCTCATCTACGCTGTCTCCAAGGTACAGCTCCTACGCGTCGGTACAACTGGGTTTTGCTCTGGATGGCTTAGTCCCAAACATTTGACAAGGGTCCTTGCAAATGGCCCTGGCTGTTCACGTATCCCCACCCTTACAAGGTGGCCACCCAAACCCTACAGCCTACATCACTAGTCGCTTTGGAAAATATGGATGACATATTTCCACGTAGGCTGCTCTGAGCTTATACAGGTAAAGGGCACCTTAGGCAGAGAGAGACGAGTGCTGGTGAGCACAGAGGCTGCCTGCAGACCACCATTAAATCAAGCATGTCCCCAGCGATCGGCGCTGGGTGGGGACAGCAGGGGCTGGGAAATCTTCTTGAAAGGCAGCTAGCAGATTGAGCGATAACCCCAGTGCCGTCCCACGTGCTCCTCTGCAAAACGGGCTGCAATGGCCCGGGCTTTTTTTTTAAGCCCGGTATTTGCTCCAGCTTTGTGCCACAGCCGTGTTCTCCACGGGCCCCAGCCCTCGCTGGGAAAGGCTGCAGGACATGCCCCGATGGCCGCGCTACCCGCCTGGCCCCAAGTGCAGTGCCAGGGGGCTTATGGCCCCATCCACCTCCCCAAGTCTGTACCCGCTTATGGTGCGTGAGGGGTGCAGCTGACAAACCACATATACTAAAAAAGAAGAAGGGAGGGTTTCTGTGCTTGATGGTCATGAAATCTCGCCTTGGCTGCTTTCCTTCCCCAGGGTGGGACAGGGAGCAGCTCTCAAATGGAGGCCGGCCACTGAAAATGTCAGCATGACTCTCAGCCAAAATGCCAACCAGCACCACCTCCCGGGCCGAAAACAAGCGAGGCACGGGAAGAGGAGGAGGAAGGCTCGGTAGGGAGGAGTGAGGGGACCTGATGGAGGGATCTTTGCATGGGGGTGGCAGCACCCAGGGAATAGGGTCATGCCCACAAAATCCGGGGCCGTGGACGTGTAGGAGAGCCCGCCTGGCTGCTTTCTGCTCCCAGCCAGCCCTTGCCGTGCATCTGCCCCTACGCCCAACGCCATCACTGCGCTGACTCATCGGCAGCTGAGTCCCGGCACGGGTCAGGCCTCTGGCTGCCGAGGCAGTCGCCTGGCACGCAGCGCGGTGCAATGCCAGGCAGCAGAAGGGGAGGCTGCAAGAGGTGGGCAGAAAGATTTTAGCCCTTCTTTCTCCTCCTGGAGCGGGGCGCTGGATGCTTGCCCCTCTCCCTTCGGCTTGGGGGTGAGCATTTGGTGTCGGGGAGGGTTGCGAGGGCTCAGTTAAGCCCCATGAAGGGCTTTGCTCTGTGATCCATAACTTCTCTGCCCGTGCGAGATTCCTTTGCATTATGGCCTAAGGAGCGTGGGGGGCAGGAGTGGGAGGGCAGGAAGCGAGTGAAATCCAAATCCCCCCAAATCTCCTGGCCTTTGCCTGCTCGCACCAGTTTCACTTTGCTAAAGCCGATTTGAGCTCTGATCCCAGCGGGAGGGAGGAGGGAGCAGGCAGCCTTGGAAAGGAGAAGGCAAAGATGCGGGGAATGGACTTGCTGCTGTCTTGCTGGTGGCACTGCCCGTGGGCTGCTGTCAAGGGGAGAGGAGGTGACGCACTCGGGCATAGATCAGAGGGCAGGGATCTGACTCGTGCATAGCCTCAAGCGGCTCTGGTTCATGCCATCTACGAGACAGATCTGGGAGGCTGAGCTTCGGTCTCCATGGGAGGCTCCGCTCTGCGCTCGCCATGCAGTACGCCCTGCAGATCAAAGCTGGCTGTGCAGCCTACAGCCCTCTCGCTCCGAGAGGTGCCCACATAGAAAGAGACCTTTCATTCCCAACCACAGCATCTTATTAGCTTTAGCACCATCTGGGCTGGGAGTGCAGGGATGCCACAGCCTGGCTGCCTTGTAGTGAAGTGTCCTGGGTTGCAAGGCTGCAGGTTTTCCATGCAGATGGGGCGTTCTGCAAGGTTTTGCCAAGGCAAGGTCGTGTCCCAGTCCATGATGCCTTCAAGGGTTGGCCATGATGTCCCTTTGAACCCCTTGGAGGGCCGTCTGGAGCAGCACAGGCTGAGGGATTAGAGCCCTCCAGGACGTGTGAGCGTAGTGTACGGTGGCGGAAGGGAGACAGGAAAGCTGGTGTTGGATTCACGGTGGCTCAGTTGCTTTAATCTCCAGGATTAAGGCAGTGGAGGAATGTGGTGTGTGCCCGCGACTTGCTCAGGCTGCCTGGAGTGAACCCAGGTCAGCACCGTAATGGGCTCCAGCCCGTGCCATACACCTTCTAGCTGCCGGCCGAGGGGATGCACAAGGAGCAGGGGAAAAGGGGGTGCTTAGGAACCAACCCATTACTTGCTGGAGACTGCTTTGATCCCCTGCCAGTTTTATCTGTGTGCTCCTTGAGCCATGCCTCCTCTTTGTCTTCAGTTTTTCAGGCCAGTTCAGGCCTTTGTATCTTCCTCAGTGCCTACAGCTTAACAGAATTGGTCACATTTTAGTGCTAAGGCTTCAGGGGTACCAAGGTGCTGGCACGGCCCCATCCCCAAGTAGTTCTTTTGTTGGGGAGAAGGCGGCATCTCATAAATGGAATATTTTTTGCCGTTTGAGAGCCCTGCCATTTCTAACGGCTGTTGGAGTTGCAAGTTATGGGAACACTGGTCCCTTCTGAGAGCACTGGTTTCTGGTTGCAAGCAGCATGACTTTGAGTCACAAGAATATTTAAGGGGAAAAATCATAAAATGAAACTGAAGTGCTTCTAGCCGAGACGCTGCTAAAGGCTTGAGCAATGAGGTTGATCTCATCTTCAAGTGCTCTGAGCCATCCTGCCCGCACATTTCACCATTTCCTCAGAAAGCCTATCATCTTAACTACAGCAGCCCATGATCTGGCAGGAATACAGAGAAGGAGCTTACATTTTTGCAGTGCCTTTCATCCAGAGACCAAAGCTCATCTATTTCTACAAGGCTAGCAACGTAGCAGCTACATTTTTCACAACTGCTTGGCTAAGTTCAAGAAGGGCTGGTCCTTTGTGCTTCAGCCTTTTGCATTATCCATGTCTAAGGTGAGCAGGGGCTCCAGGAATAGCAGAATACACTATTTCCCCCCCTTTGAAATTTTTTTTAATTCCCTTCTAGGATATTGCAAGAGACTTAAAGGCCCAGCAAGCTCCACGCAGCAACATGGTACTGTGGAGCCAACACCAACTACTGACATTTGTGCTCAGTAGAGCTTCAAACTTGGAGCAGAGCCTATGGAAGGGTGGGAGGTTAAACTGGAATAAATAGAGTCTGGGGACGAGCAAGAGACATGCAGGAGGCAGCACTACAGGTAGCAAGGGTGCGCCCTTAGTCCAAACGATGATCCCAGCTACCCTTCATTTGCCCAAAGTCTTTGACAGCAGCTTGTCCAGCCTTATTTTACACGGCTATGAAAGGCTGCGCTTTGCCTTTGGGCAATGTAAGAGACGGTGCTGAACTTACTGAGGTGAGAAGCATCACGCAGCTGGGGAAGGGGGACCCAGTGCTGGCACCAACCAGTGTCAGGGCTCAATAATTAAGGAGGACGAGGAGAACATTTCTGTCTCCACTGAAACACCTCCAAGCTCTTCCTTCTTCTGGGAAATACCCTAAATGGGCCAACACACTGACATCTGGATTTACATGCTGTGTCCCACAACACTGTGTATAGGTGGTTTTTTTTTCTGACTTACCTGCCCCTCTCCTTCCCCTCTTCTCCTCTTTACCACCTTGGTCTCTGCAGGCTGTTGAACGAAAGCGACAAGCGGCCCTTTATTGAAGAGGCAGAGCGGCTGAGGATGCAGCACAAGAAAGACCATCCTGATTACAAGTACCAGCCCCGCCGGCGGAAAAATGGCAAGGCCACACAGGGTGAGGGTGAAGGCCAGGTGGAGGGGGAGGCTGGCGGGGGCTACAAAAACACCCACCTGGATCACAGGCATCCCGGCGAAGGGTCACCCATGTCCGACGGGCACCCAGAACACTCCTCAGGTGAGTCCCAGGTCTCAGTGAACCTACTGACATGTTACAGCCAACCTGGAGGCTCAAAAAAACCAAGTCATCACAGTGAAAGCCTTAGCAATGTGGCTCACATCTTGCTCGTGACCCAAAAAACTCTGCTGGAGCAGCAGCATAGTGACGTGGCTGAGTTTCACGGGCATTTGCATTCCTCTGGTCAGGCAGAGTGTCATTGCACCCTCTCTCTTTTTCCACAAGATGATCTAAAAAGGTTTGGTTTTGGCTGGCTATTTCTCTCTCCCTCCACTGAAGCCTCCAGCTGGACAGTTGCTGGCAAACTGGGAGGAGCGGAGCTGGCATGTGTATAAAGCCCACGCATAAAGCAGTAACTCACCTCTCCTCTCTCTTTCCTCCTCTAAATGTTTTTCATGTTGCAGGTCAGAGCCACGGCCCCCCCACACCTCCTACCACCCCTAAGACCGAGCTGCAGGCAGGCAAAGCCGATTCCAAACGAGAAGGGCGTTCCCTGGGGGAAGGGGGAAAGCCACACATTGACTTTGGCAATGTGGACATCGGGGAGATCAGCCATGAAGTGATGTCCAACATGGAGACCTTCGATGTCAATGAATTCGACCAATACCTGCCACCCAACGGACACGCCAGCCACCCAGGCCATGTTGGGGGCTACGCAGCAGCGGCGGCTGCTGGCTATGGCCTCGGGAGCTCCCTGGCTGCAGCCAGCGGACACTCTGCCTGGATCTCCAAGCAGCATGGAGTCTCCTTGCCCACTGCCACCTCATCGGTGGTAGATTCCAAGGCCCAGGTGAAAACGGAGGGGTCCGCCCCTGGAGGTCATTACACTGACCAGCCCTCCACCTCCCAGATAGCTTACACATCCCTGAGTCTGCCCCACTACGGTTCGGCCTTCCCCTCCATCTCCAGGCCCCAGTTTGACTACCCAGACCACCAGCCCTCGGGACCCTACTACAGCCATTCCAGCCAAGCCTCTGGCCTCTACTCTGCCTTCTCCTATATGGGACCTTCCCAACGTCCCCTTTACACTGCCATCTCTGACCCTGCACCCTCCGTGCCACAGTCCCATAGCCCCACACATTGGGAACAGCCTGTGTATACGACTCTCTCCAGACCGTAGGGAATGGGGAATGGTGACCGAAGCAGCGACGGAAAGGCTCCGAAGAATCAGCACAGGCAGAAGAGCCTCCGAACTCCGAGGTCACTCAGTGCCATCCAGCCACCAGAACCCACTGAGTATACAGAAGTGCCTTTCTCGACCCCGGCTATCGCTGGCTCACCCGCCTAGAGGAAGGTTTTTCGTCCTTTCACCCTTTACCAATTTCACGCATGCCACACGATTGGCTTGCGACACCTTATTGGCCTTCTAGATGAGGAGGATTCTAGACATGGAGTGACTGGTCCGTGGTGGGTTTTGTTGTGCACACCCTGGACTGTACGATGAGAGAGACTGTCCTTTCCTTCCCCTCCCCAAACTGCTCCAGGGAATGAGCAAGTGTTTCCAACAGGCCACAACGGCCAACACTTTGTCACCTGCTGCGGGTGAAGGGTGGTTGCTCAGCCTTGGTGAACATGTTATGGGAGGAGTAGTAGGGAGGACAGCATGGCCAGCTTCCTTGCGATCAGCGTCGTGCAGCAGTCCTGCCTAAGATTCACACGTGCATGAATCTTGAACCCCATTGGAAGACCAACCTACGCTTGCTTCCCTGCTGATTTCCACTGCTGCATCCTAGCTTTTCTCCCTGCTTCTTCTCTCCACCCTGTCTCTGTTTAATCCCACACTTTTTCCTGCATGGAGATTTTAAGGCTTGCCTGAACAACGTGTAGGACTCAGGAACCACATTGTTGGTCTTAGCGTTACTCATATCATAGCCTGTGTGCGCATGTGTGTTCATGTATGGAGGTGTAGGAGAGGTGGGGAAGGACCGGTGGATCATTAAGGCGCTGTGGGTGAATCCTCCTTTCTTACAATTACTCTATATCGTTCATTTATGTCTGGCATTTCTGGCATCTCAGTCCTTTCTAATCTCTTCAGTATCCCAAACAACCTCTGAGCAAACTTGGGTCCTTGCTCTTCCATGTCTGACTGTGCCTGCCTGAAACTTGCCAACACCCCAAGCAGATTCCAATACTCTCTTTGCATCTCCACTCCAAACTCAGGCTGATGGGGTGTGCATCCCCGCTCGTTTGTTCATCATGTCTTCCAGTCAGTCAACACCTCCCTCCTACCTATGCTGAAGATGCAAAGATACTCCTGCGGCTTTAAGCAAGGTAGATACACACCCAATCTTGGATGAGTGTAAAGAACATAAGCCTATTTATGTGCAAAAGAATTCGTTTCTCCCTTTGGGTTTCAAACTGCAAACAACCAGCTCTTGCAGTCAGATCAACCTCCTTTTTTCAACCCAACACCTGAGGACAGTCTGCTTACTTCTCCTTTGTCACCTCCAGGACTGGGGTGGTTTGTCATGCCAGGGAGTGAACTGGCACAAAAGTTGCTGCAGGAAAAAATGATTCCTGGCAATTGATTGCAGAGGCATGTTGTCAGACCTTCCAATGGATATTCCAGTCTAGAAGGATAAAATGCTTTGACCAAACGTGGACTGTGATCGGTGCCGCTGTTTCCCCTCTGCTGATATGACTGTCAGATGCCGTTCCTGCCTCCCTTAGCTATGAATGACTTCTCCTTGGGGTGTCTGAAAAGATCATGTAGAATATTTGCTCCCTGTACACATGTAACCTCTTCCAGCCCTGTCCCCTTATTTATGCAAGTAGCACCTTCCTCGCCCACCTCCCTTTCCCCAGTCTCTATGCTGTCCTAGCACCATTAACTCTGCATTAAACATATGGAATAATAAACTTAAAAGTTTCATTTTCATGTGTCTTGTTTTTTTGACTTCTTTCCTGAAAGTCTCTGTTTTTTCCCCCAGTAAGTGTATGATGGGTCACACCACCACCACACGGATCCTGTGCACAGCCTTCCTCTGCCTGTCATGAAGAGGACACAGGCAGAACTCTGACTGGCTTACCAGACTCCTTCACGGAGACGAGACTCATCTCCTGTTCACACCCCAGCTCCAGTCCTTTCTTCAGTGAGAAACGTAGTAACACTGATTTCTGGTCTTCAGCTACGATTCAGCACACGCAATTAAGAAAAGCACTGTTCTGCATGTGCTTCACCCAAGAATTTCTTAGTGTGATTGTTAATGCTCTTCAGAATAGGAGTGTGGGGTTTCTCGTCGTGGTTCCTCATCACCAAGTGGCAGATGACGTACCTTCAAAAAAAAACTTCCTCCCCTCCCCAAACTTGTGTATTTTGGAAGCAACCACTCGTTTCTTCGTAGAAACTCACCCACCCGGCCTCTTGCCTTCCTCAAGCAAGAACCTAAATTGAAACACACACACTCACACACAGAGAGCATATTCAAGAATAGATGAAGAATAGATGATTTTACTTGTTGAGGAAGACATCCTGGGTGTATTCAGGTCCTGGGAGGCTATCTGAAGACGTTTGGAAGGAAAATGTACAGCAGATATCAGCCTGCTTAAGAACACCTCTCAAGACCAATGGTAGCAAGGTAGGATCCCAATTAACACAGAGACTCCACAACAATTACAAATTGATTCCAAAGGTTTCAATGCAGATGCATGTGATCGATCCAGTGAGTTTGTGTTCACTAAACGCTTTATGGTGAGTAGAGTAAGCAGGACGTCTAGGAACTGTGGAACACGTTCAAAGCTTTTTAAAACTCACAGCACTATTTGGATGAAGTCCTGTATAGGGCCAAGAGCATCAGCAGCAGAATGGCTTAATGGATCTAACAATGGTGATGCCAGCTAAAGAGCTCCATACAAAATAGGACTGTGGCCATTCACTGGAGAGGAGGAGAAATCTCTACCCCAAATTACAGGCTGTGGGAAGAGTCCAGAAGCGAACTACTGAGCAGGTCAGGAGCACAAAGGAAGATGGGAAGCCATGGTGGAGTTAGGGGTAGGAGACCTGATCACAGGGGTGGGAGAGAGAAGGGACATGGTGTGGACGAACAGAAGAGTGGGAAAAGAAAGTTCTGAACCGCACACAAGTACCTTCTCCAGCTCTTCAAAAAGCAAATTAAGAAAGCGAGTGGGCTCTGCCTCAACCATTCTCTAGTGGAACGGGATGCCTCTTCTCATCTAGGAGGGTCCTCACAACTAAGACAGGACTGAGAATACCGGGGGTAACAGAGGGGTTAACCACTCCTCTTGTAGTCTAGCAGGAGCTGGCCCGGCATCCTTCGCTATCCCTTTAATTGTATCTGATACAGATGCAAGGCTGGGGAGGGGAGGCGGGTAGGGAACAAAGAAGCCATTTAAAAAAAAAAAAAAAAAGGACAAGAAAACGACCCCCGCGCTCCATGGCGGACGCCAAAACGATTGCACAAAGGCACCATTTCAGGGCTGAAATTTCACCGCACCAACATGATTAAAGGATTCCATGGAGGGTGGGGGGAGAAGGCTGAAGGCCACAGTGCTGCAAATTAACCTTTTCTTGGTAGGGATGGCCTGGACCAGGAAGCATTTGTGTTCCTCACAGTCGACCCCCCTTCCGACACCTGCAACCATCTCCACATTCCCTTTGACCTGTCATTTTGCCCAGGGACTCATTCAGCTCTTGCATTCTTGCCTCCAAAACCAGCTTCTCCTGTGCATACCAACAGAGGAAGGATGGACTGGTGCTTTTACAGTGAGCAGTAAGAGAATGACATACATGGCTAGTTATATGAGCTGAGTTCCCAGGCAGGTGGATATAAACTCCCTTTGGGACTTGGATGCTCATCTGCAGCCACCGACCACACATACAGCACGGAGAATGCATGTTTTATATATAAGCACAGGCTTTAACACCAACTAGTTGGAAAGATTCTTCCTGGACCAGCGCAAAGAGAAAAATCAATGTAAAACAGAAACCATAGGTGCACCTTCCCTATTCTCCTCTTTAAAAAATGAAAACAAAAATTCCATGGGCACTTTTTAATATGATAATTGAAAAAGACTCAATGTTTTCTGCCCAAGAGCTCAATCTTCCTCACGCAGAGCAAGAACCCTGGCGTACACAAAAGATCAAGAAATGGAAACCAGGTAGTGGCTGGCTGGAGGCCCTTGCAGATTGTAATGCATCCACCCAACTCTTCTTGATTTGAGCACGTAACCTCCCTGCACGTCAGAGGCAGGAGTGCAGGTGCCTTAAGGGGACAAATGACTAATCTTTCATCACACTACAGATTAAAGGAACTCTAGGATTTAACTACTGTTGTGCCACTGTAAGAACCACCAGAGTATGTACAACTGAGATGGCTGAAGAGCACCCACACACTTAGGACCCTTAGTTCTAACCGCATGTCAGAAAAAGGCTGAAAGAGGAGCAAACGCAGCAACAACCTACAACTGCCGAGCTGGTGGGACCGCGAGTAGTGACCACGCTTCCGGCTGGGGCAGTGCCACTGAAAGGGGATCCCCACCTCTGATAAGCAGCAGGAGCAGGGAAACAATAGGTGATTTGATGAGAGCTGCTCTACGATACTCCTGAGAAGCCCCACAGCCAGCCCAGGCCAGAGAGGAAATTGGGGGTTTCCACAGCAACCTGCTCAGGGCACAAAGGCCCAACTGTCTAGGGGAAGCAATGGAGGTGTCTCAGCACTCCTGTTTTAAGAAGGGACTGGGTGGAGGGCTGGAGTCTTTCTGAAGCCAAAGTACCTGCAAGAGCACTTTTATACAGCAGGAGTTTAATTGGCTCTTGGTCCTATAACCAGGGAGGAGCGGTGCTGGAGGAGGAGGAGGAAGTAGCTACTGCAGTCTTTAGCCTAGCTAGAAGGTATGGCCTTTGCAGGTGAAAAAAGCTGCAAGAAAAGCATGGCACTTGGCTCCCTAATCTTATTAATATAGCCCATGACACAGAAAAAATAATGACCAAGCTGGTGGAGAGAAGTAAGAAAGTCGTCTCTTGGGCATGTAGGACTGAGATGAAAGAGAAGCTGGGAGAAAAAAAAAAGAAACAAACACACGTTTAACTTAAAATGGGGAGATTCATAATTTATTTACACAAATATAAACAAAAATAGAAACATCTCTGGAGAAGGAAAGAACCAAAACAATGGCTGGAGGCTGATCAGTCTGTGATAATTAACTCATCCACGCCCCAGTCTTCATAGCTCCCGTCTGGAAGGTAACGACGGATGATTATGGGGATCTTGCGTGCTCTGAAGGGAAGACAGAGAAGTGAAAAGAAATACCAGAGCCTTCACTATACCACTTCAGCAGGCAACGGGAACTGAGGTGCACTGCCTTAGTGGCTTCAGTAAGCTCATCAGGTTTAACTGAGAGATCTGTGTAGCACCAGTGATTTAGTATTATACAGTAGAGGGAAGTCCCAACAACTTCCTCTCTTTTTGTAGGTGCAAAGCACTGAGCACCCTTAGACTCAAAACAACCAAAAACCTACAGAAGGTCAGTCCTCTGTTGCTACTGCAAGAATTGAGCCCTGTGATCTGAACCCACTATGAGACAACACCAAGCATCTAACTAAGATATAGGGGAAAAAAAAAAAGATCAGGGACTTGAAGAACAAATCCACTTTTTGTTTGATGGAAGATTTTTCCTCACAAGACACTACGAAAGTGGCAGAATTCTGAGAACATTCACAAAAAACTGATATTCACAGAGTATTTCGCACCCTGAGATCATCAGTTACATTTCAAGAAGGATACATGAAATAGGGACTAATCAGGACCAAAATCTGGTACAGCTGGGGTGGAACACAGCATCTGCTAACAGTAGCTCCAATTAGAAAGCAAGAAAATGCTGAACACAAATTAACTTAATGGAAGTAGATTTAAGTCGGCAGAATGTAATCAGACAGTCTGGAATCTAACCAGGGCATCAGGTTTCAACCGTATCAGACTTGAGAAGTAATACAACTTCTTTAATGATCACATTCAGGGCCGTTGTTTTTCCAGTAGCAAAGTAGCTCCCTCATGCCAAGAATTACAACTGAATTTTGGCACAGAACAGGATCCCACTATACTTTGTCACACCCTGACTTACTTTCTAGAGCTCACGCTCAGACAGTGACCAGAAGCAACTCAGACTGAGCTTGGAGATCTGACAGGAACATGACCTAAGGAGCTTTTGGCAATGATAACGGGAGCTGTAAAATCTGCAAAAGCAACTGCAATGCACTGAGAAACTGGGGGAGCAGACAGACAATTCGGTTCAAGAATAGGGACTTAAATCGGTAATGGTGTCCAGCTGCTCTGCTTGAAGGATACCTGCGTGTGTCATCTCAGTCACTGACCATGCAGGCAAACTGTGGGCCGGCAGGGAGCTCTGCTGTGGAAAGGTGGGCCTGTACGTGGTCATCCAGAAGCTGCTTCTGCTACAGTCAGAAAGGATTTATTTATCTTCCTGTAAGCAGGAGACGTGCCTCCCCGCAAGCACAATAAGCCAAGTGTGGAAGGGTGCAGGAAAAGAGCGTTCTTAATGGGGTCTCCACACCACCAGCCTGACCCTTATTTTATTGTTTGCCAGCACTTCATTTGAACACAGGTGTGCTCAGACAGTTGCTTTGAATCAATTCCATTCAGGGAATTAAACTGATTGCAGAAAGATGAGGATCTTGGGTTCTCATCATAGAAATAAAGAACACTTGGACTCCAAAGTAAAAGAGGTCAGAGCACTCCTCATCATCAATACTTTGCACAAGCAACTAGGATGGGAGAGAGCAGCTGCAGAGAAGTCCTAAGGTGAAAAAGGGGAAGGCAACTGTAGTGCTCACTGTTATCGAGGGAAGACAAGGTTGTCTTGGAATAGGCTGCTAAATGCTGGGATGAGGAGAGGACTGCTTGCTTTATGGAAATCAATACGCTCACCGTCAAAGCCTGGGACGTACTTGAGTTCTTTCATGGCAATCAGCAAGGGGTCCGTCTCTCCTTCCAACTCCACCATCACAGGGGCACACATCCTGGGACAGAACAACAATCATTTGAGAGAATGTACAGAGAAGGAAAAGGGACAGCTAAGCACACGCCTAGCTATGTCATTGGGACAATGGCCAGTAAAGTGTTCTTCTTGCCCCATCCCTCAGCCTCTGCTGACCAGCTGAGGCTTGAGAGCCTGTCAGATCCACACCCTTCTAGCCACCCTCTGCTGTACTTAAATGTAAGGAAAAGAGTGGTTCTAAGAGGAATCCAATAAAGAGGGTGGACACACTGTAAAATGAGCCTCCTACAACTCCAGCACATCTCTTATGTTCTGATTTGCTCACACCTTCCAGGCTTTGTTTGGGGGAAAGCGAGGGGCTGGATTTATGACGCACTCTACCTCTAGCAATTAAGAATTAAGCATTTTGCAGAGGGTTGTAACAGCAGAGTAAACATGGGTGACGATATCCACCCATTAGACAGCAGCAGCAAAGAAAGCTCACGTTATGCATGGATAAGGCCACTGGGGGCTGCTGCTGGCCTAGGTTCAGCACTGAAGGCAGAATACGTAGGTAAAGCAGAACCAGGCGCCAGAGTGTTTTGGATTAAAGGCCTGGCACGAGCCCATCTCGTCTCCCTCATTTTTCTGGCCTTCCACCAGTTGAAAGAATGTGCACGAAACAGCTTCACAGAGTGGAGACTGTGCAAAGAATAGCTTGGCAAAGTGATGATAAAGGAAAGATCTGATGACCACCTACGAGCTTCTAAACAATGTAGAGAAGAGGCATTATTTTGAGGGTGGATATAACCAGCATGAAACTCAGAGATGTCTTTCAGACAAACTTTGCCACAGCCTAATAATCTCGCTCATAAGGCAGTTTTTCAAGAAGTGCAAAACTTTTTGATATGTATTACTAAAACAAGTCTAGACAGGTAAATGGATTAAGTTGAGAGCAGCGAACCTTAAGAGCACTCAAAACAGGACTCAAATGTTATTACCTATCATAAATAAGGCCACACTATTCCAAATACTTTAAAAAACTTAGAGCTTGCCACAGTGCAACTGCATTTAAAACAGATTTCAGGTTGGTTACTCCATTCCCAATTCCTACAGCCCTGTAGTATCAACTGAAGACACTCTGGAGCATCCCTCGCTCCAACGTTGGCTTTTGTAAACCAGTTCTGAGCTTTCCAGCCCATGTTGGCTCCTTTATGAAAGGCAGAAACCAGGATCAGCTTGTCACAATACCCACTCATTTTGCCTGTGGCCTAGGTTCATTGCAGCTGCTGAATGCCCCCCTTTCTAGGCACAAGTACCACAGTCTCAGCCAAGGAGAGATACAGAGACTTCACATGCAACTAAGAGCTCCACGGTCCTGTGCTTCAGCGTTGACCAAGATGGTGATACGCAAGCTCAGCAGTCATGTAAGGGATTACATGAGATCCAGGAGTTTTTAAGGAAGGAGAAAAGCAGCTTTAACAGGGAAGGGAGGAGAAGCTGTGGCGATGCCCGGGATACTCACGCTATCTGGAGGGCACGAGTGCCCAGGACTCTGGCTCGCTCGTATTTGGTCATGTAGGGGGTAGTGATCCGCTTCTGATTCGCCTGCTGCCGCTCTCCTGAGGGGAGGATTTCCACGTTCTCCTGTC
>NW_009186070.1:0-284 GCF_000690835.1 Fulmarus glacialis
CCCTGGAGCCCCCCGCCCAGCTCCTCCGCGACGCCACGCTCTGCCAGGACCTGCGGCGCAGCCTCACCGCCCTGGCCACCGGCACGCTGCCGGAGTCGAAGGGTAGGTGACACGATGGACGTGGTGGTGCCCATCCCTGCCCGCCACGTGCCAGCGCCTGCCATGATTCAGTGTGGGCCAGTCGTCCCTTTGACGTGGTCCTCCACAACGTCCTCCTCTCTCAATTGGATGAGGTGGATGGATGGACCGTTAGGTGGATCAGGAATTGGGGGGATGGGGGCAGC
>NW_009186071.1:0-12588 GCF_000690835.1 Fulmarus glacialis
GATTCTATGATTCTATGATTCTAAGATAGGTATTGATATACTGGAGTGAGTCCAGTAGAGGCCACCAAGCTGGTCAAGGGCCTGGAGCACAGGCCGTATGAGGAAAGGCTGAGAAAGCTGGATTTGTTCAGCTTGGAGAACAGAAGGTGAAGGGCAGACCTTACTGCTGTCTACAACTACCTGATCAGAGGATGATAGAGCTAGAGTCTTCTTAAAGGTGCATAGTGATAGGATAGGAGGCAACGGGAGCAAGTTGCAATATGGGATTTTCCAAATAGATATTAGGGGGAAAAAAAATACCACGAGGGTGATCAAATTTTGGTGTAGGATGTCCAGAGAGTTTCATCATTGGAGGTATTCAAAGTTGACTGAGCATGGTCCTGAACAACCTGATCTATTTAAATCTGTTTTGAGCAGGGGATTGGACAAGATGACCTCTTGAGGTCCCTCCCAACCTAAGCTATGATTCTGGGATTCTGACAGTATTACTGAGACTGTGAGGGAGAATTTACAGCTACTCGTATACTGACTACCACACAGATGTGAACATTTCAAGACAGAGGCAGTCTTTATTTTAAAATCTCTTAAAAATGGTTGTGAGGGGTTTTTTTCCTTTTTTTTTCCTTTGTTCAGGAACTAGAAAAAGTACTGACATTGAAAACAACAGGCTGTGAGAGAGGTTGTTCTTGCTGGAAAAGCTTTTTTGTCAGTTGTAGAGACAGCTTAAGGCTCCTCAGCCATGTGAGCAAATTGTTCTTAAGGCTGGGGAAACAAGGCTGGACCAAGCTGCTTCTGGCATGAAACAGGGAGCAGCATGAGAAAGGGGTACAAATGCAATGCAATGAAGAGCCAAAAAATAGAGTCCTGGAAATTTGCTGTCAGCAGAGGATGAGAAGGAGGAGACAGTGAGGATCTGCTAGAGGAACATTCCCATTAGGAATACCTGTGGTCTTATCCTTCCATAAACCATTCTGGTCAGCAGCAGCTGCAGCAAAAACTTGGATTTCCAGAGTCCTTCCTGGGCCTGGCATATTCATGTACTTCTTTTGTGTTCCCAGTAATCAGGTAAGCTCTGTTTTGTGGACGAAATAGGAAGCACTGAAATTCTCCATGTCTGGAGATCATTGTGCAATCTTCCACATTTTGCTCTCATGTCATTCTATATGTCTTCACACATAAGTATCTTATGGGGACTGCTGAAAGTTAGGAATTGCAAAGTGCAAAGTGCAAAGTTTCTACAGTAGAGTATCTTTTGCCTTGGAACAGGATAATTTTTTTTTTTTTTAAATTTGCAAAGCCTTTTGGATTTTTTTCCCAGGATAAAATGGTTATGTTTACACTAAACACGTGCAAACAGGTGATCCGCCACAAGGTTTCTTTGTGAAGCAATTTACAATTATGGTAACATGGCTTGCTTTCAGAGGCTTTTTGTTGTTGTTGTTGTTGTTAGTTTTGTTCTTTTTCCTTTTCTAAAGACAAAACCCCACTGTTCATTAGTTTGTAATTAAAAAAACGCAGCTGGCATCAATGGATCTCACTTGTCACTGCCTATAATTTCAGTTGGCATGCATTTAGTTGATTTTATCACTTGACTGTAGGTAGAAGGGAACCTCAGTAAGTTTACAGAAGAGTAAAATTAATTGGTCTGTATTTCAGACATAAAATATGATTTTAAAAATGCTTTACCATGGCCAGCTCTTCTTTATCCTTCCAAAGAATGATTCTTGATACAGCAATTTCAAGTCTTCATTCTGCAGCCATTGGACTATTCGGAGTTTTGCCTGCACAATGACATGAGATTAACTTGTTCTGTGAGTGGACACCAACCATAGGACCTTCCCAGCTGTCCCCAAGGACTAAAGCCCTCAGGGCTGAACACAAGAGTCTCTACCTTTAGTGAATGTGACAGTCCCACCTCTGTGACCAGGTCCAAGGGGAGACACAGTGGGTCATGTTCTTTGTGGTTTCAACCTCCAACTCCAGTTGTTAAGTTCAGAGTATCCATTTTTTGACAATGCATTTAATGTGGTTCTTACCCCAGAGTAAATTTATGCCACAAAAATATTTATAAAAATACAGATTTGAAAAATATTTTTTTCTTACTACAGCTTGAGGTGTTACTAACAAGAGAATGAACAGGAATCAGTTATGTGTTCTACAACTGACATCCATAGCGGTCTCTTTGCATGCTCATTATAACTTGAGGCAAAATATTGATTTATTATTGTATACCAGGTGTGCAACATCCAGTTAAAATAGCAACATATCTATAGATGACTGAAAATAAATTGTCTTCCACACTTTCCATTGAATCTGTAAATGCCTTTGAATGCAAGAAATTGTTCAGATGACCAAAATTGTGTTATATACAGATTAAGAAATACATACAATCTTCCACAGATATTTATTCATTGTGAAATTCCCAGACTTGTGCAGTTCTTTAAAAATACAATTGGGAAATAAAAGTAATCATCTTTTATCTAAATGTGTTCTTAAAGGAAGAAGTGGAGAGACAGAAGTGCATTTCTGAGAAGGAGCCAGGCAGAATTATTCTGTTCAGCCAATAATTTGGCTGATCTCACTGAAGTCAACAGTAGTAAGATTGAATCCTTAGTTTTAATTCTTCCTTGAGAGTGAAATTTTCACTTGCACAGAGAGACAGGATAAGGCTAATGCATCGCTTCAATCTCATTTAGACTTTACCACACCTCCACTTCCCTCTTTACTGAAATAGAATTTACAAGTGGTCTTCACCCATCTGCATAAGGGTAAGCTTTTTTCTAACTAGAGTTCTATTGTATGAACAGTTCTAGAATACATTTATTTCTTTTAATAAACAGAAAACAGAACACTTTTTAATCAGGGTAACATTAAACGCTTGAAAACACTCAAAATTTTCTGGAAACAGACTTTGTCCTTGAGGCCCTAGTTTTGCCTTCATGAGTTACCTTGTGCAGAACACAGGGTCTACCTGACTTTCTTCCTCCTTTTTCTTAAAGTGTCTATATCTGATATGCTGGTATAAGTACTTTTATATACTTTTATAATGGAAATAATAATTTCCTTAAAGATACATAAATCTGTACAGACCTTATATGTTCTTCCTGAGTATACTTTCAAATCATGTTATAACCATATCACCTATCTTGATGATTAGCTACATTTTAAATTGCACTTATAATTTTTTCTTCAAATGTAAATTGAGGGAAAATGGATTTTGTATTGTAATAAGAGAGGGGGAAAATTAATTTAAGGCTTTTGATGTAGGTAGATGGATACATTACTGTAAGGAAAAATAAAATATTGCTACATAAAGAGGTTTCACCATGCAAGAGCTGCATTTAGTAATCTAAATTAATATAAATTTTATGAATTTGACTGATTTCCAGGTAAACTCAAATGCAATGCTTTGTAATAATACATGATATAAAAACTCACTTTAACAGACATGAGTTATTGTCCATACATCAGGACTCAATAAGTAACAGTACCTGGCACACTAAATAGCTCCATTGGCTTTGCAGACAGCATGCAGAACAGGATCCCATTCAGGAAATGTTGTGGTGGTAGAATCCACACCTAATAATTTAGCACTGTTCCAAAAATTTTCCATCATTTGTGAGGAAGGATCAAATTTTGGAACACTTCTTTCTTTGAACAATGCATTACTGTGTTCAAGTATTATGTTCAGCTCTGGGGTCCCCAGCATAAGAAAGTCATGGACCTGCTCGAGTGGGTCCAGAGGAGGGCCACAAAGATGATCAGGGGGCTGGACCACCTCCCCTATGAGGACAGGCTGAGGGAGTTGGGGTTGTTCAGCCTGGAGAAGAGAAGGCACTGGGGAGACCTTATAGCAGCCTTCCAGTACTTAAAGGGGGCCTACAGGAAAGATGGGGAGGGATTCTTTATCAGGGAGTGTAGTGATAGCACAAGGGGTAACGATTTTAAACTGAAAGAGGGTAGATTTAGATTAGGTATTAGGAAGAAATTCTTTACTGTGAGGGTGGTGAGACACTGGAACAGGTTTCCTAGAGAAGTTGTGGATGTCATCTCCCTGGAAGTGTTCAAGGCTAGGTTGGACGGGGCTTTGAGTAACCTGGTCTAATGGAACGTATCCCTGCCCATGGCAAGGGGGTTGGAACTAGATGGTCTTTAAGGTCCATTCCAACCCAAACCATTCTATGATTTTATGTTCCTATTCTATTACTCGTGTGAGCTTCATTTAGGATAATTGAGGAGGTACCAGAACAAGAATTCTTAAAAGTGATCTTTAATTTGTAAAATGACTTCATAAAAATTTCAAATCTTCTTCCCATGAGTATGCAGAATGATAGCTGCTCACTTTTATGGTCAAGCAAGTGGTAACAATGTTTAGATTTGCTTTATGGAGCTAAAACAATAACAGGAATTTGATCCAAATTCTGGACTCTATTCTGACTCGTGTCAGCAAGTGATAAACCAAAGTCAATCAATTTACTTCAAATACTAGCTCATCTACAAGTCAGGCAACAAATTTTGACTTTCAAGTCACATTTTTGAGTACTCATAGAAGTCAGAAAAAGCAGGATTGTCAATGAAGCAAACTTGATGTCCTTTCCTGCAAGTTTCCCGGACTCTTGAAACTCCTTATTCACTCGGGGGGAAGTTTCGCTTGTAGACATACATGTATATTAGTTCTGTGTTCAGTACCTTGGCATGGAAGTCATGAGGAAAGACAATACATATCAAAACATACAGAACATAATAAAATTATATTCCGAGTAGAACCTATATATTAATGATTGCTGCTTTTAGCTACAATATTTTTATTATCTACCACCAGGTTAAATTTGTCCCATCTCTTTCTTACCCCTATTCACAAAGTTTTCAGCTTTCATCAGGCTACTACTCTATGAGTCCTAGGGTACTGAATTTCAGAGATTATCAGAAATTATCTGAAGAACATGAAAGAAGCTAGAAGAATCATCACATTTGTTACTTTGCTGTACTTTATATAGACTTCTGGCAAGCAAAACATTTAAAATATTGTGGTTCTTTGATGTTTTTCTATAAGTATAGCAATATAAGGATGATGTTTAATACGTCTTTATGGCTTCAGGAGCAGTATATTGGCTGTACAAATTAACATTACTACAGAAATATTTTTCATAATACCCAGGTCAGGAAACCCAAACTGGAATTTAATACCAACCTGAATTCCTCCTTTTCCTATTTTAATACCTGAGCTGGATTTACCTCTCCCCTGAACAGCACTACTAAGAGTAATGTGCATTTCAGGTCTAATGATAAAATAACTTCATTGACTGTGTGTTTGCACGCAGATACTTAATCTGATTTAGAGATAATGCAAACCACATTGTGTAAATTACTGTGATGTTGTGGGGTATAACCTAGATTGTAATCTGATCTGTATGGTCACTGTTAAAATGTGTTACCTGAAAAAGAAGAAATCCAGTTTGAATTTGAGCTGAGTTTGAACAGAAAATGGAAAATCATCCTTTTATTTTGTGAATTGTGTGAATACGAACTGTAGGTACGCTAATTATGGGATTGAAATCACCTATCTTTGCCTGAAATGTGTCTACATGAACTGCCTGATCTCCATTACAGTCAATGAAGATACAGCCAGTGAGTTCTGTCAATCAGTTCCCCTGGTCAATAAAGATGCCTGTTTCAAGATAAAATTAATAATTTCCTACCACTCCATGGATGACAGTGGGAATTTAGAAAATAAATTGCGTGCAAACACCTACACTGGAGACATCCCAAATTAGGCAAGATAAATCCCAGCCTAGCTATCCAAAGTGAGATGTTTGAACTAGTAATCAAAGCTCCTTCTAAAGTCAATGAAAGGAGATGAGCACCTCCACAAAGCAATTAATCTCATCCTTGGATGTGTGTTTATAACAGATGGAAGGAAACATATCTCCACTACAGGGAACCTTGAAGGTTAGCTTAGATTAGACACCAACAGTGGATTTTGTTCAAGATTAGATGTAAACATGCGAGGCAAGTATCTCAGCTACCATTATAGTCAAAAGGGCTGCTTCTTTTGGTCTGGTGTCATTTGAGATGATCTAGGATACCCTGCCTGGTGTCCATAGATCAACCACAGAAGATGAACAAAGTAAATACACTGTATTCCTAGTCTCAGTGTATGTAAGCATGAAAAACCTGGAAAGGCTTTAATGTTAATATTTGCTTTTACACAAACATTCTTCTCCCCAATTTACAAGTTTAAATCAAAGATACTATTACTGCCATCAGTACCTGCACAGAAATGTGGTTTGGCTTATGTGTGGAAAACAGAGTATCTGCTTGACCCTCTTTGTTCAGATACAGGAGGGAGGAAAATCTCTCTCTGCAGCCTTGATGAGCTGCTGTGCCCATAGAGTACCATCACTACGTGTTCTAAGAAATGAATCCTGACCTTGCATAAAGAATGCAAAACTCCCACTGAAGTAAAAAAATGCCTCATTCATATGTCTGGGAGCAGAATTCAGCTCTCAGAACTAAGACAATTGTTTCAATTGTTTCAATTGATAACTTGTATAAATCATGGATTGAGAGCAATGTGCTTTATCAAGAAGACAGTACTCCAGTCACAAAGTGCCATCCAAATGGAAAGCCCCAAAAAGCAAGCAAGAATGACCAGAACATTACAACTATATTCTTGGAGTTCTCCATGAAAGACTCTTACACATGAAAGACTACTACACATTTACAAGGTATCAGTTTTCATTTGGTTATTGTTGTTTAAAGCACGAGAAGGCTTGCTCTTCTGACCATCAGTTCCTCCTTTGGATGTGTCCTGGAAGAAAAGTCTTGGCATCCACAGTGACATTAAAATTCGTTTGTATTCATTCCGAAAATTCTGGTTAAGAAGTCCATATATTATTGCATTAAGGCAGCTGTTGAAATAGGCCATGAAGTAGCTTATAATGAATAACCATTCAGGAACTTTTGGCGCCATTTCCGTAGGATCAATGGCTACAGCCAGACCAATGAAGTTTAGAGGTGCCCAGCAAAAGGCAAAAATCACAAAAACCACAAACATGGTAAGAAAGTTTCTGAAGTCACTTGGCTTCAGTCTTGGCTTTGTTTCTGACTTAGCTCGTCTTCTAACTTGAAGCACTAAAACCCAAATTCGAAGGTAGCAGAAGCTCACAATGGTGATAGGGACAATGAAGTGAATTACCACAACAGCTATTGTATAATAGGAGCTTGCAGTCTGAACAAATGTGCATGAATAGATGCGTGGATCATACTTTAAAGAGCCAACAAAAAAATTTGGCACAGTTGCAATTACTGTTAATACCCAGACTAAGGAGACGTACAGCATTGTGTTCCAACAGCTGTACACTTTGTCATAGGCAAAACTATGACATATATAGCAATATCGGTTTATTGCAATTGCAGTGATGTTGAAAATAGAGCCTATTACACTTAGTCCCATCACAAAGCCACTCACTTTACAATGCATTTCACCCAAAGTCCATCCATTGTGGAAAATAGCTAAGAGCACCAGTGGGTACGGATACAAGGCCACCACCAGATCAGCCAAAGCCAGGTTCACCACAAATGCATTACCTGGGGAAAAAGAAAAATACATAGACATGAGTCTGAAAGCAAGCATAGTTGTGAACAAGAAGAAAATATGATATATTATTCTGGGTATCTGCAATGCTAAAATATTGATGAAGTCGGCAAGCAGCAGGTATATAGGACCAATAGATCTGTATGGGAAATAATTTTACAATTCAACCTAGAATACCGCGGAAATACCTGCAGCAGCATGATGTCTCAAATCTGTTGGTGATTTGATTATATCCTCCTTTCTATTTTAATCTTTAAGAAATATAAATATCAGCGAGCCATTACGTAAGCATGCGTTGAGTTGTTTCAGTGTAGGTAACTCCACAGCTGGGTCAAATAAGGTGAAAAAGAAAAAAAGTCTAAATTGTGCCAGGTAGGCAGGCTATTATGCCTTTCTAACCTATCACTGGAATACAACACGCTCGACAGGTATCAAGGAAAAGCATATGCAAGGACTAGGTCTGTAGGGATTAGAAGCATGTGTTGGTTTATGTCTAAATTGCTGCACAATATCTTGTAGTATAGATACTTTCTGCATGAATGGCCTACCCGTACTGCAGTTATTTTCCCATTGGATTGACAAAGAGTGAATTGCCTTCACCACCCTCTGTAGAAAGGCGTATTTAATTATACAAAGGAAAAATGCATGAATGCAAGAGAAAGTATCCAAATTCATGGGAGGAGCCTTTAGATCCTTTTCTGCTGATGATGGTTAAAGAAGTTTTAGTGATATGGTTAAGACTTATTTTCTCTCTTTAAACAGTGTCCTTTTCATCAGTTTGAAATTTCTGGACATTGTATCTAAGGATACTTGAATAAAATACTGAGAGAGTAAACCATATTCCTGAAAAATTAAATTCTTACCATAGTAAGTAGTGCCTTCCTTGCTTTTCAAGAAAAATATGAAATAATTCTCTAGGAACTCCCCAGGAGACAGAAAATAGAGGTACTAACTTTAGATTCTTGGCATTTAGGTAGCATAAAACACATTTCTGTTTGCATACTCACTTTTTTGCTTTAAGTCCTTCACAGAATGAACAGATGTGCAAAAGACCCAAATAGCTTTTAAAATTGTGTGTAGAACATAATTGTTTTCTGAAAAGAGCAACTAGATGCTCAATCCTACAAATTCTGAGCTTTCTAACCCTCATCTAAGAAAACAGTTCTCCATTTAATTTTAAGCACAGAAATAATGCTGTGGATAGGGATGTCATTAGCTGGGAGCCAGAAAACCAACCACCCTGTAGGATTAAACTGTTTGCTCCACCTGTTCTGTATCTGTAGCTTGCTTAACCTGAAACAAGGAATGGGGAGCTCTCTTTCTCCCAGTGTGTCCCAGAGTGGTGTACAACTTATTTTACATGGTTCCTTGTTACACATTTAGCAGCCTGTCTCACACTCTCTTTATACTTCAAAGGCCACACAAGTGTTATCATAGCTACAGTTCACTGTAAGGCAATTCCATGTTATTTGTCTTAGTAGGATGTAAAACCAATAGCACTGGTTTTTCTGTGTCTTCCCAAGTCACAGTCACTCCCTGCTTTAGTGTTGAGGGGGTCTATTTGGGTATGTTGTTGGACCTACACAAGGAGACATTTCCTGCTGGATTTATATGTGCTATACTGGATACAATTCAGTAATGTCATGCTGTTGTGAAAAAGGCAAACATAATTTTCAGATGCACAACCAGAACTCTTTGAAAACTCATAAGGTGATTTTTCTGTCTTACTCGGGATTGCTAAGGCATCAGAAAAATGTCTCCAGTTTGGGGCTTCTCACTTCAAGAAAGAAGTAAACCCTAATTAGAGCTAATCTAGAGCAAAGCAGATATCCACTAGTTTTATGATCTGCGAGAAAAGGTTGAACAAACTAGGGAGAGGATTGAGGGGGACATGACAACCTCGAAGAGGTGAAGCAGGAGGGATATAACCCATTCCCATGACTGTGGTGAACACAAACAAGCTTCAGTCACAAAAAGGATGTTTCAGGTTAGACATTGAGAAAAACATTTTAATGGCAAGAAGAAGGAAGTGCTGGAACATCTTGCTTTGAGTCTGTCATTGGGGGTTGAAGAAGAAGTTAAATAAATATTTGACAGTACTGGCCTAGATACAGCTGATCCCTGTTTTAAGCATAGGAAGGATGAGATGACTTTGAAGGCCAAAAGCCATATGATAAATAGCATGAAAGACAAGACTAACAAAGGAGCATGGTCATCTTTATCAGAATGCATTCACATTATGGCAACAAGAATTTCTCTTATGTTTTTTCATCACTGTATCTCACATTAGAAGATAAAGAAGTCAGGAGAAAGAAAGAAAAAAATACTTTTTTCTGTTTTAGAATGCCTTTTGGAGAAAGATAGAGCTTAGTCCAGGGTGTGTGTTAAGCTTAATCTAATCTCTAAAGCCTCCCAGCATCAGCTTATACCTAAAATGTAATTGTTCAGTTAAAATCAAGTGGTCATTTAGCTCTTTCAATCATATTTGGAAATTTACTGTAAAGTACATGTGTGTCCTGGTTTCGGCTGGGATAGAGTTAAACAACAATGTGGCAAGAGAATTTCAAAATTGTGTGTGTAATTTAGGACTTCTTGAAAATTCCAGCTGCAATGAATAAGGACAGTTAGCAATGAACTTGTCAAAAGCATAATATACCATTTTACAACATAGAAGAAAAATGGTGCAATATCTATAAAGGCCTCAAGTGATTTGTCACTTATATGTCTGTTTACAGGGTTGGGTGTTCACACTGCGCACTGCAAAGTAAGGTCCAATGTTTTTTTCTTTCTGTTTGGCTGATGGAGGGATGATGTTTAATATTATATTACTGCAATGAGTAATCTACAAAAGTAGAGAGAAACTCTTCTAATTCATAAAAAATACATAATCGACATTTTGAGAAATCAAAGATCTTAGATGTCTTCTAAGTGCTTGGAGAAAGTAAATATTCCTTGATACACCTAAGACACAGCATTTGGAGTAGTTGTAATGACATTGATAAGATAATCAAAGAGGTAACTTTTTGCTATCAGTAACAAAATAGAAACCACAGAATGCTCATCTAGTTGGAATTATTGTAATTATTTCCATAATTTACCCAATGGACTTTGTTTCTAGATTTCAGACAGAAGATTATATTCATTTATAAGAAACACATTTGCTCACTGGAATGGAAAGACTCCTTAATTACAAGCAGTAGCTACTAAAAGCCAAATATCTAGCCAGGGTCTCAAAAACATACACATGTGAACTGTTTTAAACATTCATAGTTGGATGCATAGAAAAGAAAATAAGTTCTGATATTGACTCTGGGTACAACGGAACTAGATCAGTATTTCATGAAGCATTCTTGCATATTGGTTTTGTTACCCCAATTAACAGGAAAAAGGGATCTTTCACACCCTCTTGCAATCTTGATATGACTCAGTATTGTAGGAATTTAATCCCAGAACAAACTCTTTGTTAAGGTCAGGACTTTTAAGGGCTAAGAATCTGCCTTCTGAAAAGACAATTGAGTTCTAATGTCTCTACAGAACCCAGAAGCAATTGCAATCACCAATCATTTTTTAAAGGTTTTGCTTCTTCTTTTGGTTTCAAACTGGCTAAAATGATTAATTATATATCATGGTGGTTTATTTTTTATTGGATGGTGTTTTGGTTGTTACACATTTGTTTAACAAGTTGTTATGCGTTGCATACCATCCTCTTAGCTCTATTTCCCCCTGGCTACAGTTATATTCATCCTTGTGTACTCTTCTTCTGCATCCATTCTCTTGCTTTCTTTAGCATTCAAAAGTCTAGCTTCAAGACAGGAAAATTGTTTCTATGAAGGCTGCAGACTGTTGCATTTTTCTCTGCCCCCTCTTCTCTTACTGTCAAACTTGGGTCGCTGAGTAGCAACAATTGTAAGGAGTAGGGACAGACAAGGCAGAAAATGAATAAGTATGACTATAATGTATTGGCAGATTTTTTTAAATACCAAGGATTGATGACTCAGGATAGTTGTTTTATTCTTCCATTTCCATATCCTAACCTTAAGGGAAAACTCAGAGTCACTCTTGCGGATTTCTCACTTCATTATATCTTCAGTTGGAATGTAAGTGGGAAAGCTCTTTGTTTGGGCTTAAGGCTTAAAAACCTCTCTAATAATCAGTACTATGTTTATAATTAAATAGACTTTTATACTGGCTGAGAATGATAAGAACTAAAGTTTTTCTACAATATCACTCTGACAACTACTTGTAGTTATTTACCTGTACTAAAGGAAGAGGAGCAAGACCTTGACTTTAATGAAGTAAATAAGAGTCCTATCATTCTATAAAATGAAGCCAATCATTCCTCTGCAGAGTTCACAGTAATAGACATCCTCAAGAAGAAGTTGAACGGACTAGGCATTTCTCTAGTGCTAGCTCACTCTTCAGCCCCCTTTTTTATTCCTCTGCCAGACTCCTGTAGCCCCTGTACTAAAAAAGAAATTAAAAAGGAGAGTTCTGGAAGGCTTCCAATAGCTTTCTTGTTGTGGTTGATGTATAAAGACAGAATCTGGGCTCAATTTCTAGACAGCCTTATAGTCAAACACCACAAGATAATCACTTCAGGGATGCATGGTGCATAGTGTCATCCATTCTGTAAATTATTTTTGTAAAATCACTAAGTGTACAAAATGCTTTTTTGCTTTAGTTTTTAAAATGTTCACAAAATACGCAAGGTGAGTCTAATCTTTTAGTTCTTTCCTGTAAGTCATTAAAGGGAAAAAAAAAAAGTTTTACAGTCTCGATCATAATTCCAACTTTCCGCAAGTGATATGCTGCTTGCATACAAAATCCTTCCTCAGCTGTGACATCACCTCTCTCTAATAACGGTAACCTTGATCCTGATACTGGGCTTCGTATGGAAGTTGCTGGTGGCTTATAATTTTTATTTCTGACTACCAGCAATTTGTGGAAACAGAATGTTATTTTTATCGCTTTAATCTTAATGTTACTGCCTT
>NW_009186072.1:0-203 GCF_000690835.1 Fulmarus glacialis
GGGTGCTCCATTGCCCCAACCGGTGCTGGCAAAGTGCCCCCACAGCCCCCATCTCTGGGCACACCCCTTGGCTCCCCAAGGGGGAAAGAGGGATGCCCAGCTGGCCAGCGTCTCATGCCCGGTGCAGTGGCCAGGCGAGCACCAGCGGGAGCAAGATCTGGCCACCTCTGCTGGTCCTGCACCACATCCCGGCGGGCCCCACG
>NW_009186073.1:0-229 GCF_000690835.1 Fulmarus glacialis
GGGGCTGAGCAGCCGCCGCCCCCCGGGACCCCCATGGCACCGCCGCGATGTTCGTGTCCCGGGTCCTGGATTTCCAGAAGACGCGCTACGCCAGGTAAAGCCGTCGGCGCGGCGGTCCCCGACCCCCGGGTGCTTGCGGAGCCCCAGGACAGCCCCAGCCCCAGCCCGGGCTCGGCTCCGGCGGAGATAGAGCCCGAAGGGACCTTCAAAAGCTGCTGAGGGGCACAAA
>NW_009186073.1:240-3656 GCF_000690835.1 Fulmarus glacialis
CAGGGCGGGTGCGGGCTGGTCTTTTAGGAGAAGGCTACCTGCTTTTCTGCATCCCTAAGGGATTCTGAGCATCCTTGGGAGCCCTCGCTGCCGTTTGCTGGGTCTAACTTAACTGTTGTCGTCCCATTGCTGGGGGACAGACCCCACCGCTGGCCGCAAACCCTCTGTAGAGGGATCAATGTGGCCTGGGGTCCCACTGCACCCAGGTGAAGCCCCCTCAGGGTGGCTCCCCCAGCCTGGACCCCGGGGCTCTGCAGGGCTCATATGGGATGCAACGGTGGTGGACCCTTTCCACCTCTCCATTAAATGCCCAGGGAGGTTTTCCAGCAGCAGGGACTTGTTTTAGCAGCTCAGGTGTGTTAGGAAACCTCATGGCATTACCCACGTAGGGGGACACGCTGGGCACAGGTCAGAGGGCACTTGGCCGTGCATGCTGCTGCAGGATCAGATGTGGCCTTTAGCAGGGAGCTGGTGGGTGACACAGGGAGAGCAGCCACCCGCAGCCCTCCGGTGTGCAGGGTGGCCAAGGATGAGTCAAATCTCACAGCACTGGGTAATGCATGGCCAGACGGCGCTCAGGAGGGTGCCGAGTTTTGCACCGAGGGTGGGCTTTGTTCCCAGCTCTCTATGACTGTGGTGGGGATGTTTTCATGGCTGTGGAAGGTCCCACAGGCTGGCGCAGTTCCTGGGGGCATTCAGCTCTGCTGCTACCGCTGTCAGACTCCCAGTTGTCCTACTAGAGTCAGATACCAGAGAAAAGCTTGTCTGGAAAGGAGTGGTGATGATGTTTCTTGCCTGCTCTAGGCAGGAGCATCCCTGAGGGATATTTGCCTGGGCTGGGTAAGGGCAGGAGACCTCCCTCCCACCACCCCAATCCACCAGCTCCTCTCCTTCCAGGTGTCCCATGGGGAAAATCCATGCTTGCACCTCCAAAAGCTGCCTGAAACATGTGGGCAGCTGCTCAAAGACCATTTTGATGCTGTAGCTGCCTCCTGATAACTTTTACCTGGGGGAGATGCAGGAGGTACCCAGCAGGTCTGCATGATGCATCTGGTCCAAAATTTCTTGTGAAAACGGAGAATTCAAAACTATTTTTCTCAGCTGGCACTCAGAGGACAGGGCCAAGGGGAGATGGAGCCGAGCAAAGCTCTGTCCCCCCAGAGAAGGAGGAAAACTGTACCTTTGCCCCACAGCAGTGGCGCAGAGGATCTTTGGGAGCTGGGTGGCAGAGTAGGGGCTGCCCCCCACCTCAGTCCCCCCCAGCAGAACCCATCTGCCAGCCTGTTACTTGATTTATCCAAAACGAGTGTGCTCAAGGTTTGTCGTGGTCCTTTCTGGAGACAATTTGTTAAATGGGGATGAGGTGTTACAGAGTGCCTTGCAGGCATAGAGCCCACGTGCGAGGCAGGGGCTGCAGGGCACGGGAGGGGTCAGGTCTGCAGGGCATCCTCCACCTCTCGCTGGGTGTCAGGGCTGGACGGGAAGCAGGAGATGGGTATTCCCTGGGTTTTCACCCCAAGACATGCCAAGGCAATCGCCAGCATGAGATGCTAACCCAGAGCTTCCTACATCGCTGCAGAGATCTTCTTAGCCTAGTGCGTAAGAATAACAGTTGGCTAATCCCCGTCCCCCCTCCCATGCTCCACGCACACCAGCTCTCCTCTCCGTAGAAATGCTCTGCTGTGGCATATCCCAAAAGAGACCCTAAAAACTGCTCCTTCTTTTGTGCCGGGGATGCTCTCTCAGCTTCCCTGGGCTGCAAGTAACAGGGACCAGGCTCTGCAATGGGGATTGGTGTGAGCAGGAGCTACAGGGCTGACAGCGGCGCGTGCCCTTCAAGGCATCAGAAGCATCTTGTGACATCTTTTCAGAGGATGAGAAACTCTTGCTTGTGGCCTTCCTTGAAAAAAAAAAATCAGAAAGTTTTCCTTGTAGTGGAAAAGCCTGGAACAGCTTCATTTTTAATGTCATTTTATCTAATTTTGAGTGAGAACCAAGAAGGAGGAACCTGGCCACCAATACACACGCCAAAAGGAATAAATAAAAAACAGCGTGGTGATGAAAGACCTGTTGTATGAAAGCTGCAGCGAAGGCACCGGGCTTTGAACAAAGAAATGAAAGGCAGCAATCAATGCGGGAGCATTTCGTGAACTGTCAGGAGAAAACTCGGGGCTGGAGGGGCACCGGGGTGTCCCCACATCCCTCCTGGCTGCGCTTCGGAGACGGAGCATCACAGCTAGGGTGGAGGGGAAGGAAGCAAACGGAGGGGGCTGTCACTGTGGTGGGAATAGGGATGCATGGCAATGCTGTTTGAGCAGGCTGTGGTTATAAATAAGGCTGTTGGTGGTTTCTGCTCTGCTGCAGGGTCCAGGAGGCTCTTCCATCCTCTGCCACCATGGGGAAAGGGAGTTAAAGCGTGCCGTTGCTGCAGGGCTTTCCCTCTTGCTCGCAGCCTGCACCCTGGCAAGTGATATCCACCTCCTGCCTGACAGGCCAAGTTCAGCCACAACACTGGCAGCAGCGTGCAATTTCTGGGTGCAAGCAGATGTGATTCCTCCTGCTTTATCCAACCACCAGATAGTTATTCCCCCATTCTCTCCTCCTCCCAGCTCACCAAAACTGTGCTGATATCCCACCAGAGCAACAGGTCGGTGCAAGTCGCATCTTCATTGAGTCTCCTTGGCCAGGTTACACCAAGCCAGTAACCGATCCCTCCCCTCCACCTCACTGTCAGCTTTGACCCCGTTTTGGCCCAGTTTTTACTCAGACATGGTCCGGTGCCTCCTGCCCACGTAGCTGCTGTGGGGCTGCGGCTCAGCCCCAATCTCCCTGCAGGGACACAAAATGCTTCCCGGACTTTGGCCATCCAGAGCCATAATTGAAAGGAAACATGATTAAGGGGGGAGCTGCTGTATCTGGCTGGCTTCAGCAGCTCCGGAGCAGCCGATGGAAAGGGGTTTGCTGGGAGCTGCAGGCTGCGCAGGGCACTGAATCATCCTAATTTACTGATAGCACTTCACGATTTGATTTGTTCAGGTAAAAAGCTCTAAATCTTACTGCGTTTGCTTGTCTTGCCCTGTGCAGAGTAACGAAGAGGAGCAGCCAGGAAAATCCACATTAATTTCTCAGCCCAGAAGAAGCAGGTTAGGGAGAGCAGGGGCCTCTGTAGGTGCATGGTCCAGGCTTGTCCTCACCTGCCTGGTGTCCGCAGTGTAGACACTGCCACCTCCTCACCGGCACGAGGGGACGGAGATCTGAACCCTACACTTGCTCAAAAGCAAATCCTCCGAGTTCGGGGAAAGGCAGCTGGGAAGGCCTTCCTTGTTGCTCCCTGCACCTGTAATTACTGAGCAAGGAGACATTCACCAACCCTTCCTCCAGCATCTCCAGGCAAGAGACGGAGAGGAGAACCAGCA
>NW_009186073.1:3687-10768 GCF_000690835.1 Fulmarus glacialis
ATTGGGGTACTCAGACCCCAAACACAAGAAAAGCAATGCCAGGCTGACAGCCTGAGCAGAGCTACCGCATTGGGAAGATCTGGTCCCCGTTTGCTTTGCGATGAAAGCATGGGCAGCCCTTGCCTGCTCCCACGCACACCGAGACACTTTCCAAGAGCTCTGCTTCCCCCACAGCCCACGTGGGATGAAGCAGTGAGAAGGGAAATGCTTTCAGCATTGATATCGCAGCTTGGAGCTGCTCGAGAGGCAGGGGCTCCGCACCTTGCAAGCGCCAGCCCCATCCCACCATCCCCAGCAAGACCTTCCAGGCTGCCCGTGGCTGAGCAGATCCCCTTGTTGCAAAAGGCACGGCTCCAAGAGGTGGGGAGGCCCCTAAAATACATAGGGAAAGCCAGGATCACCTATTGTCACTGACCAATTCCATATTGGTTGCTCTGTGGGGCCACATAGCCTCTTAAGATAGCACTGGTAGGATTAATCTCATGTAGGTTTAGATGCCCAGGGTGCAGTTATCATTGGAGCCAGGTATTTGGAAAGCAACAAGTACTCGGAGCATCATTTGTGATGGGGTATTCCCTCAAACTGCCCCTTTCCCTCCTTTGGGAGACTTGGGGGACCTGGCAGGACAGGCTCAGGTGGGGATCACCACATTGGAGATGTGCAGCAGTGGGCAAGCCAAGCCCTGTGCCTTGTGCTTTTGGGGGAAGGACGGTCTCTTGGCTGCCTGGGAAACGGATGCACGATGGTCTTTTCCTTCCTTCAGCTGGTGTTGGATATCAGCCTGATGTGATTCTTTGGCACAGCTCGCTGTGGCCGGCTTCGCGAGGTAGCGGCCAACACGATGCATGGGAAATTCAAGCCACCGCCCAGCGCAGCAGGTCAGTGAATGCAAGAAACAGAGCTCTGCCGGGACTGCTCCCAGGCTGGCCTTCCCCCCTTCCTCCCTTCCCACACGCCCAGCTCCACAGCAAGACAAAGCAATGCAAGCCGACTACAGCTCCTACGGAAAGGAAGGGACTTATTTCAGTGCAGCTTGGCTGCAGCTGCAAAAGGAGATTTTTGAGTACCCAGAGAGATGCTGCAAGGGGATGGATGCTCAGAGCAGGGGCTGAGCAAGGCAGAGGAGACATGACCAAACACACAGAGCTCAGATCTCCCTTTGGGGTTCTCCATGTGAAATTGAACCTCAACATTTTCATGCAGTTAAAATCCAGAGTCCGATGGGCTCAATGTGGTACACTGGAACTTCTCATGGTAACATGGTACCATGAGCATCATATTCCTGATGTTTGCTTCAGATGCCAATTAGTTGAGCTGAGCAGTGTTGACCTTCAGGAGAGTTTGGATCCAAGTTTGTGCTCCCGTTCAAGTCCAGGCTTGCTGCTGCTGAGGAAAGGATTGTATGCAGAGAGAGATCAGCAGGTCAGGGGCAAGGAGTTACCTCTTCCACTGTGCTCAGCAGCGCTGGCTGGTGCTGTAGCATTAGACACAGCCCTGCTTCTTGTTGCAAATAATACTAATGAAATCCTAGTATCTGCTTGCCTGGCTGGTGAAATGCATGATTCTCCTTCTGTGCCTTCGTTGTCCAGAGGCATTTGCTGAATAATTTACAGATATCATTTGTACTTGAGTAACATCCAGGAATCCCAAATGAGAGCCTGGCCCTGTCTCTCAGGGGATGCTACGGGGAGACCTTATGGACCTGAGAAACCGTGACCTGCCTGTGCAATTTCACAGCCAGGGTTAGAGGCTGGGAAGGCTCTAACCCCCAAACTGTCCAAATCCTCTGCCAGTGGGCAGAGGGGCCAGTGGTCGCGCTCACTCCTGCCCACCTTGGGCTGTTGCAGAGTTTAAGCAGGCACAGCCAGCTCAGGATTTATCCCACTAACTTCTGTGCTCAGGGCAATGCAGGCAAGGCAGCAAGAAACATGCACAATGAATTTCCAAATAAGCAAATAGTGAATAATAGAGAATTTTCAGTTCTGGAAACAGTCCTCCTAACATTCACAAAACACCTGGGACATCAGAGTAATTTTGTGACTAATCAGCTGTTGTTGGAGGTCTCACGAGTACCAAATGAAACAAGAAGTCCCAGCTCAGAAAGTAATTTGGGAAACACTCACCAATCCCATCTGTTGTGAATAAACAAACAGCTCTGCTGTAGTTGCAGGGTCATGAATTGCCTTGGAAGAGTTAGAGATACCATCTACATAAAGAGCAGAAAGCCTGCCAGAGAGAAAAATAAATATCCCTGCACAGAGGATGGGAATATGGACAGTTATGACCCTGCTGGGAATTACCTGCTGAGTTTCCACCCATCAGCCAAGCCCTGCTAGATATATGTGGGCTCTCATGGGTGCAGAAATGGTCTATGCCTGCGTCCAGCCTGGCTTGGAGCCTCCCGTGCTTGTCTGTGCTAGGGTGAGGAGCAAGGAACAGGAATCGGGTATACCCTTGGTGTGGTCCCTGGTGCGTTCAGGGAAATAGCAGCGTATTCCCTCCTGCCAGCCTCAGCCCCTCGTGTACCCACTGCTGGGGCAGCAGGACATGCCAGGGGGGTGGGGGGTGTCTTCCCTGTCCCTTCATGGGGGACATCTGTGCCTGCAGTTCAGAGCCAGGTACAGCATGGACATGGCTGAACACACGGTGCCTGTCTGGGAGCAGCTCTAAGTGGGCAAGCAGACTTGTTCAGCATTTCTCATGGCATGCAGGCTATACAGCACCAGAGGATGGTCTACAGCCAGCCCAGGGTGTTTCCACATGTCAGAGTGCTGAGAACAAGCAAAACTGGGATGAGGGTAATCAGAGGTGATAAACGAGCATTCAGACTGCAGCCTGTTTTGACTTGCTTTGTGGAAGCAAGGCTTGCACCAGGGGCTTCTGGGCAGGTTACTCCAGAAATCTGGTAATCTGCTAATTTACCCATAAGAAAGGTTGAGAGATGCTGGTTTAGATGAAAAGCCTTTCAGTTTGCTGCCTCGGTCGCTCCTTACCCAAGCTGCCAGCTCTTTGCACGATGCCAGGACGCAGTACAAAAGAAAATGCTGTGCCATCTTGCTGCTTCTCACGTGGGATGGGCTGGAGTCAAAGGAGTAGCCCACGGAGCAGGCTTATCCCGGCTGCCCCTTCTCCCCCGGCCCAGGGAGCCGACCCGCCAGCTTACAGCACACACAGCTCAGTTTCCAAACCAGGAGCACCATATGTTCGCGTAGGAGCGTGCAAGCACCGAGGAACAGGCATAGAAATAGAGGTTTCAGCTCTTAACGGGGTGCCACGCAGCCGTGCACGTGCCCGCGTGGGTGGCTCTGCAGATGGCAACGCTGGGCAGCATCAGCCTAAGCCTTTGCATTTCTGCTTCCCAGTGGCAAACACTTCTGTGTCAATGGGTAGGAAGGAAAAGCAGGATTTCTCGAGTGCTCCTGGGCTGGATAAAGCAGCTTTGTGGTACTGCAGAGTTTGGGGACTCTGCACCAGGAGCTGCAACCACAGGGAGAGAAGAGGAGGACTGCCGAGCCTTTCCCACGTCACCGAGTTGCAGAATTGATGTGCTGGATTTAAGGGAGGGGCCCTGAGCACATCCCTGTGGTCCTGCTCTGTCTCCTGCATCCTGGGATCGTGCCCCATAAGCGAGCAGCGCTCGGGGCCCTGCACCACACTGTCACACGCAGCTCCCCAGGACTGCACAGAGGAGCTCAAGGGGATGAAGCCTCTTAGCAGGGACTGCAGCTGGAGCATTACCAGATTACGGGTCAGAAGCAAAGCACACGCCAAGCGCCAGCTTACAGGGATGCTGCCGCAGCAGCTCACACGTGAGCACAAGCCTGCGGACCAAGCCCTGGCATCTGCACTGGGTGTGCAGCCTCTGGGCTCATTAGGGCAAATCCAGACCATGCACTGAAGAGGGGTCTGGGACCAGTCTACCCTGCAAGGACACATCTGCTCCGTCACCGTCACTTCAGGCATCACAACACTTGTTCTACTAAAGGACAACCCAAAGGGCCCCAGCAGGACTTACCACCACTACTGGTCAGCATCCAGCAAAGGCTTTCTCTAGCCTTCCTCTCTGACGAGATGCCACCATCAGGATGCAATCCTTCAACAGCTCCTCTGGCACTTGAAAACCAGTCATGACCCCCAGTCACAAGGAGAAGGAGAAATCCCCTCAATTTGCAGTCAAATCTCTGGGAGCTGCCCAGTAGGGAAAACAGCCTGGAAATGTCCCAGCTCCCTGGGCAGGAGGGTGAACACACAGCAAACCAGCACCCCACCTCCAAAGACATTAGAGCAGATCTTGAGCAAGCCCAGCCCTTTTATAAGCCATTCTCAGGTGAAACCTGTAGAGATTAGCTGCTCTGGGGAGATTCACATCACCTGGGAGCAACCTTGGACATGCTGGCTGCTCCTTCGTCCCCCCCAGCCCTCAGTGCAACACACGGCACCGGCATTTAGTGCTTCACGGGTTGTGAAGGGGATGTGGTGGCTCTTGAAGTGTCGTGGCCATGGCCACGGCCTCAGCGATGTGCTCCCCCATGCGTAGATACACAGCCACGTGTCATGTATATAGCCTGATTTATAGCAGGATTGGGGGTGTCAGGTGTTGAACTGGCTTTTTGCAAGAGCAGGGGTGAGCTGCTCAATGGGAGCAGAGACAACCCCCAGCTCACACGTCCCCATCCATTTCTTAGTGGTGATTTTACACCCTCCTCACATTATCCTTCCACCAGCTCACCTAAAGGATGTCAAAATTATTACCTTCACTTGGAGAGGGGGAAAAGGGGGGTGAGAGGGAGATGAAGTGACATGGCAGAGGCTGGCCAGAGAGTCGGTGTCGAAGGCAGGACTAAACCCCACCTCTCCCAAATTGCAGCCTGGCCTGGGTCTCCATTCGGGCTGTTGCCCCCAGTGTGTATGGGGCAGCTTTCCTACAAAGTGTCCCACGGCTCTGCCCGTGTTGAGTGTGTGGTGCCCATGGAGTAGCTGATGCGGGTTGTCTTGGTGCCCCCAAGAGAGCTCAGATGCTCAAATGCTCACACATGAGCCATCCCGAGGAATAATTTAATTTAGTCCCCTTTTCACATTCTTCTCCCCCACCGCAGCAAAGCAAAAGCCAGGCAGATCTGCATGATTTTTGAGGTCAGAACTTTGTTCTTGGATAAAAGTTTTTAAAAAACTCAAATAAAACCCACCCCAAAGCCACAAAAAACCAGAGTGGGAGAAAGAGAAGGAGAAAGGAACAAGCCTGGGAAGCTGGCTCTGCACTTTGCCCCGGCTGCCTGGGACAAGGGGCTCTTTGTTTCCCCGGCCGGAGCCTGCTGCACTGGCCCTTTTCAGTCTCCCTCCCTGGGAAAGGGGCCAGGGTGAAGCAGGCACAAGCAGGGCAGGCAAAACCCTGGGGCTGCAGTGAATAACCCCTGCTCGGACCCCCACCAGGCCCCCCATCTTCATATAGCCGGTCTGTATAGCATCTGCCAGAAATGGTACTGGGAGAAAAAGGTGCCGGGGAGCCCCCCGGGTCTCTGCTTCCCGTGCACCATCCCTGAAAATGAACACGCTCGTGTTCCTGCTGTGCAGGAGGTTTTAAACTTTTCTGTGTCTCTTGGACTTTGCAATCTTAAAACACCTGCTAAAATGCATTGAAGCACCCAGCCGGTGCGTAATCACCTGCCCGCAGCTTCCCGGGCTGGCCGTGTCGAGCGAGCTACATCACTGCGGCTTTGCTGGGGCCCCGGGCGGGTGGCAGCGTAGGCTGGAGGCTGTGGGGACGTCTCCTCCCACCCCAGGGACACTGCCAGCGTGTCCCCAAGCGTACGGGTGCAATGACACGGACCTGGCGATGGTTGTGGATTCAGCCAGCCGGGCAGGATACTTGCTGCAGGGATCAGATCTAAGTTTGGGGAGGTGTTTCCCTTCTTCTCCTTATTTTCTTGCATTGAAAAACCCCGGAGCTCTGCCTGGCTGCCAGCAATTCCCCTTCTCCTGATCCCAGTCGCGCAGAGCCGGGGCTGGGAAACACGCAGCAGCCACCCCTGGGGCTCTCGGCTTTCATCAGCTCTAAGCAGAGTTGCGGATGCCCTCTCTGAGTCAGTCTGTCTGTCTGTCTGTCCGGGCTGGAGCTCAGGTTTGAGGCTGGTTTTGCATGCCAGTACGGCAACTTTCTGCAGCCTGGGAGTGACGCAGGGCTCCCCGCGCCCTGCCCCGCACCCATGCCAGCGTGCACAGGGATGACATGACCTGGATGGACGCTTGGCATCCCGGGATGGTCTGGGAGGTAGATAAAGTCCCAGGAGAGAAGAGAAGGTGAGGAAATGGCATCCGCACCCCTAGGAGCAAGGTGCTGCAGGACAGCCGGGGACTCATCCTGCCCTGCCAGGAGATGTGCAAACATCGGCTGGCTCCTCCCGTGCTTGTTTACACAGCTCTGCTCCTGAGCACAAAGGGCAATGAAAATGTGCCCAACTAGCCCCAAAACGCAATGCTGGCTGCTCTGGGAGGGCCCCGCTGTACCCAGGCTGGCCCAGCACTTTGCAGCCAGGTCCCACATCCGCGATGCTCCGTTTCCCAGCCTTCACAAAGGGATGCTTATTAGAAAGTGGGACAGGAAAATGAGAATGATCTTTTCCCAGGTCAAAAAAAAGATCCTCCTCAAGGCTATTTCTCCCTCCGGGGAAAGCAGGCGTTCGCAGTGTGCTGCACCAGCATGGCTTTGGGCTTCGGGGACACGCACGCTGTTCGACCTCATCCCATGGGGATGGCCAGGGTGGCCCTTCCCGGGAGGATATTTGCACCCCAGGGATCCCTTCCCAAAGGGTCCAGGGGGGGCTGTGGGAACCAGCCCCACCGCTGCTCCCTGTTCCTGCTCTGAACAGTAACCGCCAGAACGGAGGGGAGACGGCACGGGGCTTTGTTAAAACAAATAAATCCAAGGAAAAGGCCTCGTACATGTTTCCTCAGCAACCACGATGTTATGAGGGATGTCTGGGTTCCCCCCTCCTCTTCTGATTATTAAAAGGGAAAAGAAAGGGAAGCAGAAAGTGAAGGGGAGCTGGGGACAATCTCCTGGCAACGCTGGGGACAGTAATGT
>NW_009186073.1:10818-11122 GCF_000690835.1 Fulmarus glacialis
GAACGGGCGGGATGGAGAGGGCATCCCTGGGGTCCCCTGGGGTGGAGACGATGGCATGCCGGGCACAGCCACGTCCCCAGGGATGCCTGGCTGCTTCCCGGCCACGGCAGCCTTGCTAAACCCTGATTTACCCAGCGCGGGTCCCTGATTTGCAGAGTGGTGGGAGCTTAATCCCCTCTGTTTCCCCCTCTTAATTCAAGACATTTTTTGGTGACGATGACCACGCTTCTTCCCACAGTGCCGGGGTCCGGCTGCAGGCAGGGCAGGGGCTGGGGACACGGTCCCCGCGCGGGCTGTCACTGCT
>NW_009186074.1:0-10787 GCF_000690835.1 Fulmarus glacialis
CTATGATTCTATGATTCTATGATTATTACTGTTATTATTAATATTAATACCAATATTAATAAATAATAATGTTGATATTGATATTAATATTGATATTAATATTGTTTCCCCTTCCTTTTCTGTTCTATTAAACTGTCTTTATCTCAACCCATGAGTTTTTCTCACTCTTACCCTTCCGATTCTCTCCCTGTCTCAGTGTGTTTGGGGGGTAAGCGAGTTGCTGCGCGGTGTTTGGCTGCCTGCCGGGTTAAACCACGACACACAGCCAACATGAAAATTTTCATTATTACAGGTAAAATCTGCTAATTCAAAATATTGTATTTATTTAAATGCTACTGCATATTTCTGTAATCATCCCTCACAACTCTTTCTTTCCATTCTCAAGCAACAACAATGTATAGGAAATTCTGAGCACTTTTTCTTGGGAAAAAAAAAAATGTAGTTTTCAACTGAAATTGATGCTCTTCTTTCCCAATATTCCACCCCTTCCTTCTGTAAAATAAGAACTCAACTCATTGAGGTTAATATTTTCTTATCCTCATTCATATCATGTCATATCTAAAGCAACAAGCCATACTTATTTCTGGCAGATGATTCTAAACTAAAAGTGTAGGAATAGAATAGTTCTGGAAAAAAAATTCATACAGATGAAAAAAATCATAAAATCACAGTTGTGGCTTAGACAGGCATATTTGGAAATTGGTTGAAGTAGGATGTTAGAAAAAATGTTTATGGCTCTGCCAACCTGCTAAGGAAAGGTGTTTTGTGAATAAATATTACAGCCGATGGGATAAAAGAGATAGCTAGGTTCACTGACAGCATGCAAAGGATAACAGGTAAATGGAGAGGGGAAAAATTACTTGAGTCCTTCACAGTAAAGTTGGAAATCCGTTATTGACTAGGTCAGTGATAGAATGACATTGAAAAATTGCAAATGCAGTAAAAATGAAAAAATCTTTAAAATAAAAGACATTTATAAGATCAGAATAGAAGGAAATACACTGCTTATAGGCCATGGACCTGTAGCATAGCTAGGTGCCTGTCTAGCATGATTAGTTACATTAATTAAGCCATCAAAGAAACCCTACTACTTGTTCAAGGTAACATCAAGAAAGAAAAAGCAGGGGGTCCGGCACTTTCCTCAACAGTCTTACAGTGTTAAGGAGAACATTTTTTCAAAAAATTAATATATATGCATCAGTGTTCAAATCCATTTTGACTGAAAGACATATACGGTAAGAATTGCCAGCAATTGAAAAAAAAATGCAGAAAGTTGAAAAAGCAATGCAGAAAACCCAGCCTATGTCACTAAAAGGCTTGTGCTAGCAGTCTGAATCTGAATGAGTTGCTAGAGGTTTCATTATCCCTGTGTAGCTATTTGTGTTTTAAAACTCAATCAAAAAGAAATCAGCAACACAAAGATTTTAGGGATTCTTAAAACATTAAATCATCAGTTGCAATTGACCATTCAGATAATTTCTTATTCAAGTGCTAATCGAAATGGGATATACTGAATGCTGATTAAATTAATTCATCAATTTTTCAATAATTTTTTTTCCCCCTAGAAAATATTGATTTGTCAACATTAAACATTTACTCAGTAATGTTAAAACTTCTGTCTTAGCAAACAAAGACACAAACAAACAAAAAAAAAAAACCAACAAAATAGTTCCTTCATCCTTATATGTTGCTATATTACACTGATTAAACATATGCTGCGATGGAGCCAACTTCTGGGACTCCTCCTCTTGTAATCCTGCAGTGGTAGGATAAGAAAGAAAGAAATTGGAACTTGGGAAATACTGATGAGCTATTAAGAAAAAAAATTATCATGAGGATGCTCAAATACTGGAATAGGTTGCTCAGAGAGGTTGTAGGATGTCTGTCCTTAAAGGTGTTCAAGACTCAACAACAACAGGCCTGAGAATCTTGATCTAATTAGATCTAATTAAATGTGTTTTGAGCAGGGAGTGGGCTAAGTAGCCTCCAGAGGTTTTTTCTAACCTAAATTGTTCTATGATTTTATGATTCTGAGAGTGATGTAATCTCTGGTTAAAACTAGGGAGGCTTACAAATTATAGTAGAGCTATCAGTCCTGTGTTTAGGAGTACCATCTGGAATACCTGTACAAAAGTCTCTTCTCTGCTTGAATTTTTTTTTTTTTTTTTTTTTTTTAAAAGCCTTGATCTACAATTCTTTACATCTTAATGCTGTCTAGTACTGGAATCTAGTTTTCAAAAGCTACCATTTTTTATTTTTTGAAGCATGCGAACTTTTTTCTAAACCTAAAAATGAGTGGCATGAAATAACCATTTCCTGCTTCAATCTGTTTCTTCACTTTTTAGGAAATGTTGACAAGAGTGAAAAACAAAACATTTCCCAGGGACTGATGTGTTCCCAAGGACTGAGGAATTGGGAAACTCTTTTTGCAAAACTACTTGCAATAGATCTGTTTCATATAGTATTTTTAAATAATCAAATTCTACAGTTTCTTCCCCTTCTTACTTGGTTGGCTTACATTTATTGTCCTACTGTTTGTTCCATAGGTTTTAACTTTATAAAATGTATGCTTTATCGTTCTTTCTTCACGTACATTTTTTTTTTACCCTGGTTTCAACCTTCTTTTTCTAATACCCTTCCTTTTCTGACGCACAATCTGGAATTCTATCTTTCTCAACACTTTAATCTTTTAGCCAGCTTTCAATTTAACTTGTTTTTTACCTTCCTAGTAAATCTAATAATTCTGTGAAACTATGGATATTTCTGGACATCACAGGCTGTCTTTCCATGGCCAGATATTTGTCAGAATATGTTCACTAGGACGAACTTCTCTTTTATATCTAGAGCAAATATTATCAACTCTCTGAAGCAAAATAAGGTTTGGTAGGAAATATAACTCAGCTAGTTTTCTTGATTTTCAGGTACCCAGAATACATTTTTTACATAAAATTTTATTTACTTTGACATCCTCAATGAATGCAAAAAAGACATCAGAATTATTAGTTACCCCTGAGTTCACGTTAAAAAAACAAACAAGTTTAAAAAGAAAAAAAAAAAATTCAGCTGTACAATAGAATACAAAGTTCACTTATTGATTATAACATTGGAAATAAGGTTAAAAAGAAATCAGAAAATACAGTTTTAATCCAGTAAAACTAGAAAATGCCACTGAGACTTAAAACTAATCTCTTTACTACTTGTCATTTTAGAATTCCCTGAGATAGCCCATCTTCAAAAGCTACTGTTGCATCTTGTCCTGACTGTACTGTTTTCCGAAGAGAATTCTTCTGTCTGTCACTCCTATTCTAGTTATATTGAAATCCTAGTTTAGACTGGACACTAGGAAAAATTTCTTTACTGAAAGAGTGGTCAGGCCTTGGAACAGGCTGCCCAGGGAACTGGTGGAGTCACCATCCCTGGAAGTATTTAAAAGACGTGTAGATGAGGCACTTAGGGACACGGTTTAGTGGGCATGGTGGTGTTGGGTTGACAGTTGGACTCAATGATCTTAGAGGTCTTTTCCAACCTTAATGATTCTATGATTCTATGATTCTATGATTATCAGAATGCAGTAATCTTCAGCATGTCTCCTAGGACTTTCAGTTTTTGTTTCTCCTTGTTAATCAATTTAAGGTGTGTTTGTAGTTTTGATTATTCATGGTCCTTTCTGAGAATACAAGCGAAGGACTGCTGAAGCTTGTCTGAAGCTGAAAAATGTATATACTAATATATTATTATAATTACTTCTGCTAGGTTCACCTTCCTGATTATGAAATCAGTTGTACTGTATGTATTGTGATCTCTTTGACTGCTTTTACCACAAACAGCAAGATTAGTCATAGGAAATTTTTCACTTCTTCAAAGAAGTTCATAATCTGTTTTTTTACTTCTGAAGTGACTATCCAGTCATCCTGAGGTCACTACTTGTGATCAGTTTGGCAGTTCAATCTGTGTGCAGTTTAGAGATTCCTCTGATTCCCATATCTTCTTCAATTCTACTAAAAGGATAGCCTTAAAGATGATGGTAGATGATACAAACAGAGACCTGAAGGCTCTATCAGCTATGTGTTAGGGGGCAGAAAATCAGTGTCAGTTAGTATAGAAGTTATTGGGGGAGATTTATTTTTCCTAGCAAAATAATTTAAAATTTGTTTTTAATATTTAAGATCTTGAGTCTCAGTTCATCTTTGCTCAATGAAAAGAAAAATCCTAGGGGCCAATACATTATATCTTAGAATATGTGCCCAAGCAAGGTCATATGAATTTCTATTTTGAGCTGCTTTTTCCTCTTTCAATTATTAAAATAAAATTTGTATGTCTAATTTTTCAGATATCTAAATTTAAGTGATTCCCACTTACCCATGTGAGACTATGTTTGCTCTTTATCATACAAAGTAAAAGAACATAGAAATAAGTCAGTATGTCTGGCTGTAGATAGAGAAAAAAAGTCTTCTCTGGAGAAGGATGGGGGCAAATAATCTCTTGGATTAGCTCTTTCTTCCTTTTTCAGTGAAGATCTCCACAGGTAAGGGTCTACAGATGCTACACTGCTATTCAAATCACTGGAAGATCCTAACTGTGGCACCAAGGGAGGTTTCATAATGAAATCAGCACAATCTAAAGGAAATAGCTATGGCACTATTTGCTTTTGCAGCCTAAGACCCTCCTCAGCCACTGCAAGAAAATATGCAGTATTTCAAGATCTGTTCAATTTCAGCTGTAGGCATAACCTGTGGCATATACCACAGGTTATGCCTGTGATAAACCATCATAACCTGTATGTCCTGGTTTCAGCTGGGATGGAGTTGATTTTCTTCCTATTAACTGGTATAGTGCTGTGTTTTGGATGTAGTATGAGAATAATGTTGGTAACACACTGATGTTTTAGTTGTTGCTAAGTAATGTTTACGCTAGTCAGGGACTTTTCATCTTCCCGTGCCCTGCCAGGTGCGTGGGGGGCTGGGAGGGAGCGTGGCTGGGACGGCTGGCCCAGCTGGCCAATGGGCTATTCCATACCATATGACGTCATGCTCAGCATATAAGGCTGGGCAAAGAAGAAGGAAGGGGGTACATTCGGAGTGATGGCGTTTGTCTTCCCAAGTAACCGTTACGCGTGATGGAGCCCTGCTTTCCTGGAAATGGCTGAACACCTGCCTGCCAATGGGAAGCAGTGAATGAATTCCTTGTTTGCTTTGCTTGCCTGTGCAGCTTTTGCTTTACCTATTAAACTGTCTTTTTCTCAATCCGCGAGTTTTCTCACTTTTACCCTTCTGATTCTCTCCCCTATCCCACACGGGGGGAATGAGCGAGTGGCTGTGTGGGGCTTAGTTGCTAGCTGGGGTTAAACCATGACACTGTAGTATACAGGTTGCCATAGAGAGTCTTGTCTAATGAACTGAAATATATTTCAGAAATATATTTGTGAAAAACAAACAAAGAAATGCCCCCACACAGACGGTCTTGGACAAAAGACTGAAAATAGGAATTATTTATCCTTACAAAACAAGATTGGACAAGCTGTCACACACTTTGATCCATAGTCTATTTGAGACTTAAAGATTCATGAAATGAAATGCATTGCCTACTGTTACACAGAGAGGTAAGTGTTAGATATTCTGCCAAATATATCCCAACAAACATGTTTTTCAATCCAGAATGTCTTCTCCAAGTTGCCACTCAATCTGTTTACCCAAGCATCCCACCACAGTTAGTGTAGTCTTTTCTCTCCTTTTGGCCAAGTAAGCAACTTTTCGTTCCAATTTCTCTTTAAAGCACACTTTTATGAGCTGGCATTCCAACATTCATCTACAGTTCCATGTTTACATGCCCAGCCATCGGCTGGCATGTGAACAAAATATTGACTACAAACCAAACAGTTCTAAAAATTGTATTTTTTTAACTTAATGTTTTTTGAAGTAACAAAAATACTCCAAGGATTCCAAGAGAAGTTTAAAACAAGCCATTAAAATACTTTCCTCCCTTCAGACAATCCGCAAGTCTCCTTTCTCCTTTCTGTTGCCATGGGTAATTGAATTACTTTCACGAAAAGGTATTGTCAGGCCCTGAAGTATTTAAGAACATAGTCAGCCTAAGATCCTTCTAAAAATGAATTGGGAAAAAAAGAGAAGTCTCTAATCTCTCTCTCTGTTTCCATCGACTATCTAGGAAGCTGTATGGGCTTTTCCTATAGTTAAATAGAATTAATCTCAATGTGTTTTAAATAGATTTTGAATTCTTGGGATAAAATCCTGGCACATTTGAAATTATTTAACAACACTCACTAATTCCTGCAACACAATTTTCAGTCCTTGAGTTTCTTAGAGAGAAAATATTTGCTAAGATCCATATTTACCAGTGATGTTTTAAAAATAATACTCACCCTGCTCCCCCCCCAAAAATAAAACACTAAGCAAACAGAAGAAAAAAAACAAAAAACCCAACCCCAAAACCCCAAGATTGTAATTCTTTGGGAGTCCGAATACTTTGTTATGTTGTTTTCCTTGCTTGAGCAAATTTTGGAGATTACTTTGGAGTAACTGTTGAACTACTATATTTACACTAAACAAAAAACCAACCAACCAAACAAAATTCCACAGCTTTGACTCCATCTCAACATTTGCAGTGCTTGAAAATGAAGCATGAAGATGAAATAATGTGCAAAAGATCTTAAAAGTATTATTTGTCAAGTTTCTGCACTTTATTGTTTTTCAATGCTATCGGTGTACATCACCTTAGAAAATTAAGGTAGCCTGCAATTCAAGCTCTAAGGTAGATCAATCAAAACCTGACTTTTTCAGACCATATAATATAAAAGTTTTACAAAATGTTTTTAGAATTGACTACATCATAGGTTCCTGACTGGGATCTTTTCATTGCAACCGCTGAGTAAGCCTAAAACTGTAGAACGAAAATTATAAAGCTGGGACAAATCATTGACTGGGACTGCAAAACTCTGCGTCAGCTGCATTCATGAATTTTATTAAAGCCAACTGGAAACTACCAAGTCCACAGATATTTAAAATGTTGGATGTCCCAGTCTGTACAGCTGTGTGATTTGGAATGCACAAGCATTCGTTTCATGATGGTCTCTGTAGCAATGTGATTGGTCTTTTACTAGTGCTCTAATATCCTTTGGATTTGTCTGGTGGTCACAGTTGACAGGTCACAGTTTCCCACTCTCAGGAGTGTTGCTTGGCAGTGACCATTCAAATCAAGCTGATACCACTGAGGCACAGGGGGCTATATCACATGGCTAGGAGGCAAACCATACAGTGCTACTAGCTTACTTTGTGGTTTCAGGCAGGTTCTTTCATTTTTCCATCTGTAAAATGAGAAAAGCAGGTGTTCATCTCCTTTGCTGGGGTGCCAGGAAAAAAAAAAATCTGTTCTAGGTGAAGAATTAATGGCAAGGCAATGCTTTATAGAAAGACAAGATAAAGAATGGAAAAAAATATTCACATATAAACCACAAGAGAGAAGAGAAAAAGTGAACTTGAAAATTTAGAAGAATGGTGAAGTTAAGATAATCAGTTCCATCAATATGAGTACGTGGTGGGGCATTAGCAATGAAACTCATGAGACACGAGATATAGTGGTCAGCATCTCACTGCTTAAATTTTAGTCCCCAGTTTTGGGAAAGAAGTCAATAAACCTAAGATATGCCATGAAAGAAGATAGCTCAATGCTGGAGAAAAACATTCAAAAAAGTTGGCATTCTGTTCATAACTCTGTCCAAATCAGTGAAGAGGACATAGTAAACCATAATAAAGTATTTGAAAATCCACCTGATTTCCAAAGCTGAAGGGTTCCTTTGCAGCCCTGAATAAGGTAATAATTTGAGACTTAAATCTATAATCCCTTTCAGTTTAAGTAGCAAAATCATCTGTAGTGATGAGGATGAAAAGTTGTATTAGAAAATGGATGCAGTGGAGGTGTTAACGATGTCCACCTGCTTGGAAAAAAACCTAAAAATTAAAGAAGCAGTCAGGATGAGGACAACCTGGGTTCAGTGCCCTTCACGACTCTCAGCTGATAAAAACTCACCTTCTAGAGTTCTCTGAAATTTTGTAAAAATTTTTAAAAACTAAGCGATAGTGCTTTGTGTCCTAACTTTACTGTTATGGAGGCAAGAATGCAAGTCTCATGTCCAGAGACAAAATATTGGTCAGTGCAGCAATGAAGGAGGGTTTTTGTAGCCTAGTGATTTCAGTCTTCACTTGCAAGTGGTGAGTCATGGTTCTTCTCTCAATGCCTTTTTTCCCTATAGCATTTCAATGTTTGAAAAACATATTTCTGCTGTGCAGACAGAGGTCTCCCCTCAATCAGAGGAATACTTCACTGTGGATTAGAAAGGCCTATACACCCTGTTTTGCTGTCTGTTCTTGTGAATCCTCTGTTCTTGGCTGCACAATGGAGTGGTTATAAGGGTGGTAAAGAAAAGTATTTCCTTCCTTCTCTCTGCTTTAACCTCTGATGGGACATTTTGTTGTGAAATAGATGAACAGAAACCCTTATGTTCAAGGAAGCATAAACCTTCACCTCTATTTACTGGGTAAAACGGGGTAGCATCAGTAACATAAAATTCTGTCCTTCCTTCGATGTAGACTCAAGTTGCTTTGGAGTGGGGACTACAGGAAGGAAGGATAGTGCACATCTGGATCTCATCCTGGTGTGATTTCAGGATGTGTTTATCTTTCATTAGCACACTGTGCAAACTATGGTCATTTCAGGGTTATTATGTACACTATTAGGTGTATTTTTCCTGAATCTGATTCAAGGTGGTTCATGTTGTAATTCTGCTTTATGAAAGTTGGTGTTAAAGCTATTAAATTTCTTTCACCACTTTTTGATATTTTGCTGAAGATCCAGAATATTTTAATTCAATATAAATTTGCTTTCCAAACAGGCAAAAATTGTTATTTTACTTCCAAAGGCTGGTACGTACAAAGAATCATTAAGTATGTTCATATTCTCCAAGTAGAAAGAGGTAATAAATGTTTCATGGAGGAAAAAAGGTCAGCTTGACCAAACCACGTTTTGTTTTGCTATATTTCAGTGAATGTAAATGTGGAGATTTTTTTTTAAGGAAAGTGTTTTGTAATGTTGTGGGTTTATGTCACAACTTTATAGCTTGATTCTTTTCCACCAGTTTTGTGTCTGGATAATACTATGGAGTCAAAGTGATGTTTTCTTGTAATAGTAATGGAGAATTAGGCTATGAAAATGTATTTATTCTTTATTGTAAATATTTTAAAGGCTCAACTACATGTTTAAGAGCTTTTCTGTGTTGATAGATTTGAGAATTGCAGCTGTTCTAAAGAATATAGTAGGAAAGATGGCTTAAACATAGACAAATCTTATTAGTATTTGTGGCAAAATATAAATATTTAAATTGTGTACAGTGTTCCTATGAATGCATCTGTATCCATCTGAAAAATATATATGTCTGCATATCTCTGTGCCAAACATAAGAGTGTGTATGGATTGCTTTAAAACAGAAATAAGATATCTCAAAGACTTTTTTTTGGAGTAAAAAAATCTAGTTGTCTTCCGCAGGTCTTTGAATAATCCTCTCTTGAAACCTTTCTCAATAGGCCCAGCTCTGGCACTCTCTATCCTCTAGCCCTGTTGTGATAGGCCAGCACCCATTAAAAAAAAGGACATTCCTTCATACGAAAGCCTAGAGTGTGTAATATGTGCCGTAAATTTTATGATACAAAACCACTACACAGTCTTTGCATTACTCCAGACACTCTGACTTGAGAAGGAAGGAGGAAAATAACACCTTTTCAAATAACGATGGTGTTTTAGAGCCTCAAGGGCATCACATGATGTCAGAGGAGACCAGGGAAAAGTATATTGCATGGTAAAATTGTCAGGCTGTTTTAGAAGGCAGCATCCCTAGGAAGGGTGGGTGAAAGCCACAGTACTCCTCCTGGCTAGGGATGACTCTGACTCAGGTACATTTATAAATTTCTTCCTGAAAGCAAATCAATTCCTATTCACAAAATTTTTCAGTCTTGAGGATACAGACTACATTTTAAAAATACAAAGCTGTTGAAATTGTGGTGACTAACATGAGTTAGAGCATAATTTTAACAGTGGCTTGTTGTTCATGTCAATTCTCTCCACAAAGAAGAGGCAAAGACTAAGTTCTATACAGCCTTTGCTGCTGCTAAACCATTTTTTAATGGAAATTACTCAAACACAGTCAAATTAGGTGGTGATAAAAATCTCAGGTGGCTGGTGTACTAGATACATGGCTGTATATATATGCGTTAAAGGTAAGCAATATTAAATGAGTTTTGCAATCAAATCTTTTTTTCTGTTATCCCACCTTTGTTTACTTTCACTCTTTCACTGAGTTTAAAATATTTTTCTGAGTGCTTTAAATTCTGTATTCTCTCTCTTGGGCACATTAGAAATATGGGGGTTTTGCTGTAGTGCCTGCATCATGATTCAGAGGTACCTACCTGATGATTTGCCTTGCAGTGAAATAAGATTTCAAATTAGAGTTTGTCAGAAATTAAATCAAGCCATTTGTGTGACATAAATGCAGTGAAACATTACAATAACTTGATATATACCATTTGGTATATTCCAGTTCCTAAGCCTCATACAAATACATGAATTGTGATTTTTCTTAGATGATTTTAACTTAACTTATGGGAATGATATTTAACATATCTGCTTATAATCTAGTAGATTCTATTTAAAGGTGTTTTCTCATCCATCCATTGTTTGACATCAAGCCTGATTTTTATATAGAATCATAGAATCATAGAATC
>NW_009186075.1:0-501 GCF_000690835.1 Fulmarus glacialis
GGCGCGGGGCCTGGGGCCGGCTCTGGGGGCAAAACCCAGGGGCCGACGCCGTGAACTCGCTGGTTTTCAGGGCGAGGGTGTGAAATCGCAGTTTTCCAGGGAAAACCTGAAAAAACAAAAGCAACAAACTCACTGCAGCAGAATGGGAATTTTGGCAGGCACTTCTCGGGGACTGGAAGCGATTCCTCCTTCCTGCAGGAGAGACGCAGACAGTCCTCTGCCGGGGCATCTAATGGCCTTAAAACTTCCTTGCCACGTTAGATTACCGAACGTGCCGACTTCAATCTGCTATTAAGAAGCAAAGGTGTCGGACGCACTAATACCATTCACAGAGCTGCCGGGCTGCGACCGCCGGCGGTACCGACTCGCCTACTGGTTTATTACCGTCAATTACTGCAAGGCCAGGGACGTGCAATGTAATCCCAGGGATTGCCATTAATTACGGTCATTCGTGGAGGGGATTGTACGGCTCAGGGGCTGCTGGGGGAGTTGAAGAGCGAG
>NW_009186075.1:1106-1757 GCF_000690835.1 Fulmarus glacialis
CGAGAGGCAGCACCGGTCATGAAGAGGAGCGTGTCCGGCTGGCGCCCGGGGCGGAGGATGCAGGAGGGAGGTTAACAGTGAAAGTACAACAAGGGCTACGCAACGCGGGGCAGGAGGGGCGAGCAGCAGAGCTTGCTCTCGGCAGGATGGACGCTCCAGCGGTCCTCACCGACGCAGACGTTTACCAGCAGAGTTTCGACCCTCGGGAGTATTTGAAAGAATTTTGCAGCTTGAGCGACAGCCAGGGTCGGCCCAATGCGTTTCTGATGCAAAACCTGAGGAGCCTGTTTAAAGTGTTCTCCTTGGGCGAGTACCCCCCGGCCACGGTCGGACGGCGCCGTTTGCAGGGCTGCCCTCGGGCTGCTCGGGTGTGCCCCAACCCGGAGCCAGCTATGTGCTCTCTATATAGGCACACGCACCCTTTTTGGTTTTTTGGTATGTGCATGCACATAGAGCTATGCACACGGCGTACTGCCAGCTGGAGTTGTTCCACAGTTTCTGGAAATACCGTCAAACGCAGGCTGGGTAGGGTGGGTACGGGGTCGGTGCCTCTGCTCCAGAAGCAGGCATTGCCCCTGCCCGCGGGCAGGGCTGGGGGCTCTGAACCCGCGGCATCGGGGGGACGGGGCTGTGCCGCGGGTCCGCGGCACG
>NW_009186076.1:0-1223 GCF_000690835.1 Fulmarus glacialis
CCTGGCAAATGTGCAAAAGCACTTCTGGTTAATCGGCTTACGGTGTGTCCCTGGATGGGGCGAGGGGGGAGCAGAGCTCGCTTCCAGCCTGATGCTTCGCCGGTTGTTTGCAGTAAGGAAAGATGCCGGCGCGGGCGGGCGTCAGTCGGGGCAGACACATCTGCCGTGGGGCTGTGTCCCGCTCGGGTCACGTGCTGAGGAGCAAATTCCAGGTTTAATTATAATCCCGCGCCTGGGAGTGTACAGCAAACTCCCACTGCTGCCAACACGGCGGCGAGATATGAACCCTGTAACCTCTCCTCGTTAGGATAATGACTTATTGTCTTGTTCAGCGTTCCTCTCGGTGGGAAAATACAGCCTGGCTGCAAGGCGGCCAGCTCGGTCTCCTCTGTCTCCTGGCCCCCCTTGCAGCTCCAGCTGCAGGCGTCGGTGCGGACAGGACCGGCGGCTGCTTCCCTTAGGGCATCCCGAAGCCAAAGCTTTGCCCACCTCCGTGCAGCTGAGCGTTTTCGGGAGGGTACACGCAGAAACCAGAGCTAGAAACAACACGGAGGCTTGAACGTGGACAGCCAGCTGTGAAACTCTTCCTTCCAAGCATGACCCATAATCTCCTTTTTTCCTAATCCAAGCTGTATTTCGGAGGAATCCGATCTTTTTGCAGCCTTTCGTCATTGCAAGTAGGATGGCTTCGTGCCCAGGTGAATGCTTTGCCAGGTCAGTTCCCACATATCGACTGAGAACAGTTCAAAGTAGATGGAGGGGTTTTTTCTCCCTTGGTTTTTGCAGCGAGGGGCCCTGGGCTCCCCTCCGGTCCCAGTGGTATGGAGGATGGTGGACTCCGCTTTCACGGAAAGCTCCTTCCCGCTTGGAAGCGACTGCAGCAGGGAGAAGCAAACCCAAAGTACCGCCTTAGTGGGAAATGGCCCTAAAATTCCCTTTTTCATTAACCTCCCATACTCCCACACAAACACGCTGTGATGCTCTTCATTTTAAATAACGTGGTTTTACAATTATTCAGGCTAGTTCTGGGCAGGGAAATGGGAGAAATTTGCTGTGAAAAGGAAACGCTTTGGCCAAGATCTCTTTAAAAAGTGGGTGCCTTAAATATAGGCTCTAAAATTTCCAGTCTGATATGTAAATAAATGGCTTGACTCTTGGATTGCTCCTATGGAAGTGAGAGTACCTGGCCTGTTACCTAGGTGCCTAAATAGGGGTTTACATGA
>NW_009186077.1:0-21085 GCF_000690835.1 Fulmarus glacialis
CCAGATTAATTTCTAGTTGGGCTTTGGCCTTCTGATTTTCGCCCTGCATAACCTCACAACGTCCTTGTAGTCGTCCTGAGTTCCCTGCCCCTTCTTCCAAAGGTCATAAACCCTCTTTTTTTTTTTTTTCTGGTTCAAGCCAAAGCTCTCTGTTCAGCCAAGCCAGTCTTCTTCCCTGCCGGCTTGTCTTTCAGCACATGGGGATGGCCTGCTCCTGTGCCTTTAAGATTTCCTTCTTGAAGAATGTCCAGCCTTTCTGGACTCCTTTGCCCTTCCAGACTGCCTCCCAAGGGACTCTACACACCAGTCTCCTAAACAGGCCAAAGTCTGCCCTCCAGAAGTCCAAGGTAGCAGTTCTGCTAACCCCCCTCCTTACTTCTCCAAGAATTGAAAACTCTTATCATTTCGTGATTGCTATGCCCAAGATGGCCTCCAACCATCACATCCCCCACAAGTCCTTCTCTGTTCACAAACAACAGGTCCAGCAGGGTGCCTTCCCTAGTTGGCTCACTCACCAGCTGTGTCAAGAAGTTCTCTTCCACACGCTCCAGGAACCTCCTAGACTGTTTCCTCTCTGCTGTATTGTATTTCCAGCAGACATCTAGTAAGTTGGATAGATAGATGTATGTGCCCAAGTAGTCTGCACAGAGAAGACAAGAGATCATAGCTGTCGAGTCTGTACCATGTCTCTGGGGTTCCTCTTCACTGAAAGCCAGCTTTCAGACACCACTTTAGGCATCATCAGCTGTTATGAGGTGGTTCTCAGTCTCAAAGTCCTGCTAAATTCAATTTCCAAAAATCTTAGGTCAGTTGCTGCCCACTGTCTGTTTTCTTTCTCACTTGGAATATATGTCTGTTTTCCTTGTGACCTAACAGGAAGAGGAATGGTATACATGGTATGTCAAAGTCTTTGTCCACCTTCCTTGTGCTAGGATGGAGGGTCTTCTGCTAACAAGCCATCTGTGTGTCGGCTTTATCAAAGCGCAGGTCTTTTGGTCTTGAAAACCACATTCCTCAATTTTACTGCTGGGAATGTTGTCCTGGGAATGTTCTTCTTCATTATCAGTACAGGCCACACTTTCAGCTATTATGCTTTGTTCGGCTGTTGCTTCTGGTGCTTACACACACATACATTTCCACTGATACCTGCATTCATAAAATCTTAGTGTTTCTTTTACAAATCTCCACTTCTACACCAGCAGTGGTCAAGTGTGTCTAAGGGTGCTGTTATCTATCACTTTCTGGACATGCACTGATACTTATCAGTCTTGACAGATGGATCTGAGGTTTTAACAATCCTAAAATCATCATAAAGGCAGTCTGGCCATGATTTTAAAATAATTTCATCTAAACTGTAAGAAGTCAGTAACCACTTCGCTTTGTCCTCAGATTTACACTGGGCATAAATATATGTGCAAACTGTTGCTTTTTCCCTGCAGCAGTCCCAGTGTTTTGAGTAAATTAGTAAGGATAGCTTGTCCAGAAGGACAACACTTCAGTCATCCAAGCAGGATCATAAAATTTACTCAGTCTACAATTTGACAGCATCAGGCATCAACTTTATGAAATTTATATTATCAATAGTTGAAAAATGCACAATTAACTAAACATATCCTTTCTTTCATGTTTTACAAGAATCCTTTAGAAGTTTCCACTCAGGAACACAAGGAATATTTACACACCCAATGTCCAGGCCAGCTGTCATCCCAGCAGACCACCTTCCTTTAAGGTATGGTGCTTATTAACTTGGTTCTAATATCCACTTGCAAGGGAACTTATAGTAATGAATTATCTCCCACTTCCAATATCAACTTGAAATGGAAATAGAGTCCATGAGATGAAGGCAGCACTTTAGTCATGAACCTTTACCAATACACTAGGGAGTAGAACTTTGAACTCGTGGCTAATTACTGATTGGTACGCTGTTCTGCATGTAAAAATCACTATTACTTCAGCATGCACAGCAACAGCTCCAATTAATAGGTAGAAAAACAATTCTTGGCAGAGAAAGCAAAACACGGCCAAATATGCTAATGCAGCAGTCTATTCTTGAAGTTCACAAGTCTGGACTAAGTAAATATTTTTAAGCCTACATCAGTTTAAAAGAAGAAAAAGGAAAAAAAAAAGAAAAGAAAAAAAGCAGTAATTTACAGCCATTGAGGATCTAAACTTCTTTTAAGATGAAGCGACTAGTCTCCCCCCCACCCCTTCGTTTGTGTTTGCAAATTTAATAGAGAAGGTGCAAAATAATCCTTATTCTGTAAGTTAGTGTACTATCTCTCATGACAGAGGTGATACATGGAATGGCTCTAGCACACAATATATGAAGATAAAAGATATGCCAAAGAGTATTTTTGGCTCGGTCCAGGAGTTATTCCATTTCTGAAACAAACTTATTCCTTTGTCGGCCTTTTAAAGTTTTAAACACAAAACAAAAAACAGCTCAATGTTTTCCATTCTCATGCAGATGGAACTAAATACAATTTTTTATAACATGAACAGTGCAACTGTTTAGATCAGAAGGAGATCAGTTTTGGGAAAAAAAAAATATCTCCGTTACAGGGTATCACCCACTGCCATTCCTAGAAAACACTCACACAGCTTGCTTAGAGAAGACTCCCAAATGCTACCAAAAATCATGTGTGTGCCAGGAAGATGGACAGGGAAAAGATTTGCATAAGAGACCATCCCATGAAAAGCTCAAGGAGGAACTTGTGGTTTTTTTAATTCTCTATATGTCAAAGTTTTTAACAGTGCTATGAAGTAGTTAATGGCGTCAGTGGATCTGAAGAGAATTCCACAGAAATGTGCCTTAGCGCAGTTCTACCTACTACTAAATCTCTTGAGGGTAACAGATGAGTACTGATCTTCCGAGAATGATGCTGAGTGAGATCCATGCCTCAGTAGTGAGTTTCAGGGATAGCTGAAAGCTGATCACACACTCCACAGATGTCAGCTGGGGGTGGCTCTAGTCAGATGTCTACCCCAAAAACAGAACACTTAAGTCTGAGATGCTTTGGGATCTAGCCAGTCTTGTAGTCTTCCTTCTTTCTCCTCTCCCCTCATTTCCTCATGCTCCTATAAAAATCATTCAGGCAACGATATAGACGAAGTGACCAATTATCATAAAATATCCCTGAAAACTCATTTGAAATTATAAAGGATCTTCTATTATAACCAGAAAAGGACCTGTATTGCAGCTTAATGCTGTCAATGCAGGGAAGTAACAGCAGACTTTGCGGTTATCAAGGGAGCAGATTGTCCCAGTTCAGTTATTGATTTTTACTTTGTTCAGACAAGTATCAGGTTATTGCTTGGGTTAGGGAAGAAATGCGTTAGCCTTAAAGGGAAAAAGAATTTGCTTATTTCCAGAGATAGGACAGGTTATTTTAAATCTCAATAAAGAGATTTTAAGAACTCTTATTGAAACATCACCTGTGCTTTTCTTTCAATTATAAGTCATCTTGTGCGAAGATAATGTTCTTTTACTGGTAATACTAAATCTTAGGCCAGCCAAAAAGCAACAAGGAATTTTAGAAGTCCAAGGGGGGAAAGAAGAATTCCAAGTAGCATATAGTTTTTAATCTTGCTAGTGAAGTTAATTTGAAACTTTTAACTGGCTACCATTCTTTGAACATCTGTTGGATATAGTTATCTTTTATTTTGTTGAGAAATGTGAAGTCTTTTCTTATTCCAACTGACCTACTGTATCCAGAGAACTACTAATAAAATGTGCTACCATATTCTTAAGCTTCTTTGAAAAATTGTGATTATTTGTGCCATTCAAGATTTGCTACTACTAACCTCAGTTTAGGTATAGCTATCCAGTCTCCCATAATTTTTGTTTTGATTCATGCTCTTTAAGTATTTTCTCAAGGTCAGCTGGGCACTCGTGCACTATATTTTCTGAATGGTCTGTGCTTTTAGGCCATACTGATCAATTGGCTTCAATATAGAAATACCTGGGGAAGAAACCAGGAAACACAATTGACAGTACAAGATAAAACAATCAGTGTGTCAAAACCCATAAAATGTGGTACCTTCTTTATGACTCAAAATCTTAAAAATAAAGATCGAAAATCTCAGCGTTAGATATAGCTTAACCATTATTTATGGACTCTTAATTCCTGGAGCCATAATAGCTGCTGGAATTCCAAAGCCTGATTCCATCAGGCTAGATGATCAAATTAATTCCTCTGGCATTAGCAAACATCTCATTATGAAAAAAAGAAAAATGAAAAGACTAAGAAATTAAGAACAAAACATTTGCACCCTACTCTCCTGAAAAACAAACAAACAAAAAAAATACCAAGCACATCCCCTATTATATCTCAACAGGATATCCATCTGGAAGTCTTACCTTCCAGATGCTTTCCTCTACTATTTCACTGTCCTGCTAATCTCTGCAACTACTCCTAGGGGGAAAACAAAACACTGCACAATTTACAGTCAGGCTAACAGTTCGAAGGATGGACAACACAAAAGGAAATATACTCTGGACAGTCGGTTTCAATATTACAATTGTAAGAAGCAGAAAAACAGCAGTGAATCAATTTGAGTAACACTGAATGCAGAAAATAAATCAATAAAAACAAAAAGCATCTTACATGGACACAATAGTAAAGAAGTGCATTTGCAAAAAAATAAAAATCACAAATCAACGAGGAAAGTACCAACGTCTTCCCCTCAAACAATCAAAGTTTAATCACATTAATGTGGTCAAACCTTCAGACAACTAACTTTTTTTTTTTTTAAACATAGAAGTATGAAGTCAATTAAACCAAACTACTACTACTACTACATTGTTTTAGCGAAGTCCATAAAATGCTCTCCCCAGGCTTCAGTAGGATGCCAAGGGTTTCTTCTTATCAAGAGTCACCTGTACACTAAAAAAAACTTGCAAGCCCGTCAGTGAAGCAAGGGAGAGTCATTTTATTAAGTTACAGGGGGTTTGGACAGATTTGTAAATGAAGTCCTTTAAACTTGAAAGTCAGATCTCCTAGCCAGTCACATGAAATGCTTGGGCTTTGAGTAGCTCAGCTGTCTATGTGGACCCCTTCTGGTTCCACTGGAGCTGCGCGGCTAGAAACTCTACTGCCTGTTGCGATTGAACAGGGTTGAATGGGGGGTTCTTGTGCAGAGAGAACCTTCCCAAGAAGTTAACACAGTTCTCACTATAAACAGGTCTACCAGGTACCTGACAAAGGATGAATTTTATTGCTATCAACTTCTTTTGTTTGGTTGGTTTTAAGTGTGATTGAATTTACATAGCACCTCTTTCCAACCTCAAGGTGCATTATAACAGCACAAACAAGGAAAGAGTTGATTTAAAATATAGATAGAGTAATAACATACTTCTGGTATATAAATGCAAAAGCACACTCATCGAGGAATGAAAAAAAGCATTTGATTTTACACAGCTGCCCTTCTCGTACTGTTTTACTATTTTCTATGCTCAAAAAACGCTGCTGAAGCCAGCAGAATATGCTTGCAGAATATACTCATACCCTATATAAAAGTTTCTACGTCCCTAGCTTCCTCATCCCATTTCAGCTTTATAAACTTTTTTGCTTACGAGCTGCTGAAAATATGAAAATATGAAAATCTGGACTGACACAGGCAAACCAAGTGGATAGAGAAGAAACCAGTAAGAATTCATCCTGGTTTACCCTATTAGGCCAGGAATACATTTCACATCAACACATGCATAAACTAAGCACCCAATGGCCAACTCAGTTATGTCTTCGATATTATTCTTCCAGAATTCCCCAGTACTGCTTGGTTCTCCTTTTTGCCAGTTCCTTACCAGACACAGACAGCTATTAGATCCAATCTAAACGAGTACAATCCTCCAGTTGCATGACGCTAGCAAAATAATTTAAGACTTCATCTATGCCATGAATTGTAGCATTACAGAAGAAATTCCTTTCCAGAAGAAATTCCTCTCAGATAGATTTTCTACCTCAAAAATAGAAAAATGGATCAGCAATGGCTTAATCTCTTAGTTCCATGCTTCAGCATGTTACCTTTCTTCCACATATGCTCTTCTTCAGCTACTCAAGTGCATGGCTCTTGGAATAAGCTAGATGTCTAAGATCTGAAACTCACTTCCATCCTTTCTAGATTTTATCACTGCAACATTTACTACTGTAAAACTGAGGCTGCAGTAAAGTTTGCAAGTTAAGGAAATAAATTCTGTTTTTCCAATTTTTTCCTCTGCTTTAGATTGCTTATCTTAATATAGGCCTTTACTGGTTGCAATATTTGTTGAAAGTACACAAAGTTCCAAATTCTACCAACCTATATTGACATATGCCAACTACACATATATACACTGCAGGTACACTACATGCGTATCTTTCCTACTTACAAAGTGGAAGACATTTCTATGTAGTATCACCATGGGACAGAACTAAGTGAGCAGAAAGTCCTTATCTAGCTCCATCTGAGCTACTGAAGGTGAAATCAGAGATGAAATGCATACAGCAAGAATGACTAAACCCATAAATGGTCAAAAATTATTTGTTTTATAACATGAATAGAAGAGACTACAATCATACTGAACAGGCTATTATCAAATCTCTCCAGTGACAAACCTTTCTATCAAAGAGGACAAATAAAAACAAGTGCATAAATCACAAGGACATGTGGCTTAAGGCCATTATCCCAGAGGATTACAGAATGGTTTTTGCATCTTCCCTCTTTGCTTTCAGTACCTCCATCTTTGTTTTAATATTGTAACTATTATTACCAGTGCTATCTGAAGACTAGAGTCCCCTGTAGTTATGAATAGCAAATAGAAAAACCCTCTCACTTGTTAAGAGAGAATCTAGGGTATGCTTCAAAGGTACATTCAGTAACCTTAGGATAAGAGTGTGTTTTTAATGATCCTGCCAGTCTTGTCCAACTGTGTAATGCTTTAATTATTGAGCACTATACTGACATTATGGACTGTGGTTGCCAGGCACCACCAAAGACCCATGGTTTTGCTGTGCTAACCATGGTGCAAATACCTAAGGAAGAAACTATGCCTGTCCCAAGGTACTCACACAATCCAAAGGAAAGATTAAGGAAAACAAGTGGCTAAAACAGGGAAATATAGCTGAAGCATAGGGGAATCAGGGCAAGTATAGCAATCAGCAGTCACCACACATTTGAGGATGCAACAAGGGAGTAATCACTCTCAAATAACACCACCTGTTTCACTGACAATATTCAGAACGTTCATTACAGACTACAGTGTGTAAACATCTCACGGTCTAACTCAAAATGAAGACTAGAGTTAAGTAAAATTGCTCAATTTATACATAGTACAAATTAGGATTGCACATAGAACAAATTAGGATTTTAATCTGGACGCCACATAAAATGAGAAATTGATGATCTGTGCAACCCTAAGCAGACAATTAAAAGATTTCACCAAGTAGCCCACAAATCTTATACAGGTCATCATGCCACCTCACCTCTGTTGAAATTACAGACAGCACTATAACACACACACACACACTTCTCAATTTCTAAGATCACTTTTCAGAATACACTTTCATGCGTAAATTAAAAAAAAAAAAAAAAAAAATCCCTAAACACCTAGCTTACCATCAACTTTTTTTTTTCCAATCAGCAACTGCAAACTTTTGGTCTCAAGGCAACCCCTCTTTCCCAGAGACATACACACACATTTGATCCAAAATGTGGACCAAAACTTCATTAGTTTTAGCTCCGAAGTGAAAGGTGGGGTGCAAAAACTAGAAGCAAAACCAGAAGCAAGAGAGCCAGTGAGTAGGTGGAGGAGAAACATGAACATGCTGTTCTAATCTACTAATACAAGAACTTGAATACTGTTTATAAACCCAGAATGCTCTTCTTCCTGACTGCTAAGCCACTATTCTCTTAATGATGAGGAAGAAAGAAATTGGTTTAAAATCTTCAGTCCTAAATTTCTGCTTCAAAATTATGGTACTTTTCAGTATGGCAGTTGCTGACTCAAGTAAAAAGCTTAGCAAAGCTGAGCAGTAATTAAGAGATTTCATTTACAACACAATTTCACATTTGTTCAGGGGGAAGTGTGCTTCTTATGACATGAAATTTCCCATAATACTGAAAAGACCCATGGAGATATAATACCATCTAAGTCTTTCATTTGTCCTGTGAAGTAAGCCATCACTTCTTACGGTAAGTAAATATGCACTTGAATAAAGACTATTGAAGGAAAAACTTAAGAGGCAATGAATACCACTAAGAGCCAAAGAAAACAGTTCTTGGAGCTTTTACGATCACGTATTCAAGTCCTGTTCCAAAATTCAAGTCAACAGGCGTCATGCCATTACATTCCTATACATTTGGAGCAAGCCTCAATGGCTCTGCAATATGCCTAATACAATTTCCTAAGTTGTATTTACAGAAATTAGACCTGTATCAGTTTACACTTTATTTCAAATCAGGAGTTTCAGTTTGTGAACCCCTGAATGTTTCACAGATGCACATGCAGATGCAGATGAAAAAATAGCCTACATGAGTCTGCATTTCCTAGTCAATCAAGGACTAAGAACCTTAGAAACTGTCTACAGATCACCATTTATTCTAAATAATTTCATAGGATTTAATGACCTTAAAGATGAGAATTTTGGCTATGTAACATTCCATACTTATCTTCACCTCAAAGGAGGTTTTTCCTACTAGATCCAGAGCATCCACTAATTTTTGGTTTATTATATATAAACATGGGACAGACAGTTAGATGTGTCAGTGTTTTAATTAGGTTCTTGCAGAACTTCTTCCTCCCATCTGTAGTTTAACAATGGCAAGAAATTTTGCACTAACTGTGCCAAGCCTGGGTAGAGAATTTCTTCTTTATTTGAATATTCAGTGTTTTTAAAGAAATAAATATCTAAGAATCCAAAATTTCAGTCTACCTGTTAGCTACAGACATGCAGGGAGAGGAAAGAAAAAAGCCTACAAGTATGACAGCACCTTGGACATTCAGTGATGCTTAGAGAGATGAATTAAATGCACTGAGCACATCCCAATCTGCATTCTAGATACGACAAGTAATCTCAGATACACTTCTATGCCAGCCCTTAGCAAAGCAGCTTCTAGAATACAGATCCTCATCTGCATCAAAAAGCTACTCCCGAGCACAGAATTAGAGCAAAACCTCACATATCTATATTTGTGTTCTGCCAGCAAAACAAGTAAGCCCAAAATTCTTAAAATCACAGCATCCCCTCCAGTTTTCACACCAAGTATAAGCCATGACAAGAACATCTTGAATGAAAATTAGTTCTAAATGAAAGCAAGAATACTTAGCACCTTTCTGGTGCATTTCATCTTTCAAAACCACTTTGCAAATATTAACGTGCCAAGATATAAAAGAACCATTGTTTCAGTGAAAGGAAGCAAGAAAAGAGGATGCAGAACTTCATAGCAAAATGGACAGATAGCTGGCTGATACTTCAGTTTTGTATACTGTGGTTTCATTCCCATCTCAGTGACGGATCGAAACAAGTACTAGAACAGCAAAGGAATACTATATTACTGTATATTGAGAGATCCTGATAGACCTGGGTTACTTTCAACACTAATACTTTTCCAACTGAAATTCCTGTTGCTTTTCTTAAATTAAGACTGCAAATTTTTTTTATTCTATACCACCATATGAAAATGTTTTCTATCCTTGTTGAGAATAAAGTGTTTTTCCTTTGCAGTTCCCATTACTGCATTTCCAAAGGCATATATGCCCAGCACAGTCAAGATGCTAGATACAAAGCTGTGATTTGTTTAAGTTTGTCCATTACACGCCCTGCTTTTTTTAGGGTGCTTTGTGGCTCTTTAGCCACAGCTAACAGGAAAGACTTACGCAAGAAGATTCATCATGAAGCATTATCTGCTACGTTCACGTTCATTTGGGGTGTCTAACACTACTAGCGTAGATCAATGCTGGGATCTCTGCTGAAAATTCCATGCCATCCAGAAGCACCATTGTGCGCTTGCCAGTATTCCACCACAGCAAACACTGGTAGCTGATGGATGGAGAGCCAATCTCAAAGAGCAGGACTCTGACAGATCCTCATCTATATTGGTTAGTACCTCACTCACTCCACTATTAGCAGCACTGATTTCAGTGAGACAACTCATAGGAAAAGTAAAGCAAGAATGGCAAAGTTTCTCACTTCGGTATTTAATGTTCAGCTCATTAAGGGCCCAGCTTGAAGCCCTGTGAACCAGCCAGAAACACTCTCACCGGGGTTTTGAGTAGGGCCTTGAAAAATTAGGGGCTTGAACTTGATAGAGAAAGGAACAGAAACAGTTAAAAGCAAGGAGCACAGGTTTCATGTCCTCCCATTGTTCAGCCTAGTTTAGCAGGCTTGGTTACTAGTGGGAATTTGCACTGGGTTACCACAGTCAACTCAGATAAGAGTTCCGGTCAGCAAAAAAACCATGGAAGTTAGCTGCCAGGTCGACATTTGACAGGAATATCTCACTGACAACATTAGAGGGTATCATCTAATGATCTCCTTGGCTAAAAGCAGAGAGGATTCAAAAATGGACCTGAGACAATCTGAACAATTAAAATAGTGATTTCTCACTACAAAGATTGAAGTCGGCATTACAAACAGCTCCTGAAAATGCTTCTCACTCTTAATAATGTTATCTCTGGGCTATTAGATTACCAGTGCTCAATCCACTAAAACGTCATCAGAAATTCCACTTTGCTCTGATTAACCAAAGATACTAAGTCCTAAAAATGATAGCTGTACCTGACTCAAAACAGACCAAATAGAACAAGTTCATGGTGATCAAAAAAGTTGTATCACAAACTCAGATACGCATGGTGAATACAGGTAAAGAAAAAGACACAAAAACACAAGGGAACCTGGATTTCTTGCTATCTGTGATGAATGACTCAGTTTCTGCCATAGTAGATGCATTTCACCTTCATAAATTACCATCACATGGCAGGTGCAGTGGGATCTGTCTCCATCCTGCTAAAGGTACTGTTTGGTTAGTCAAAAAATTGGTGTTATATACTATTGTAAGATTTTATTTTAGCACTTTCAAGTCAAATATGAAAATGTACTTAAAATACCACAGCAATTAAAAAACAATATAACCTGACAGAGAAAAACAGTTGTGTCCCAGAACTACAGCGAATTTTTTCAGAACTGTCCCATTTTGCTGCTTCCAGTGCACCACAACACAGGAATACAGATTTTACTTTTTCCAAAGACATTTTAACAAACAAAACCACCAATAAATAAACCAGTATTACTCAAATGACAAATTACTGAGATTAAAAGTACAATCTAAAAAAAAATTTTAAAAAACGGAAAGTACAAACTATCAGTTTTCAAACACTTCAGCACAGTCTTACTTCTGTATTTTGTCAGCTCTCTTGGGCAGGAATGGTTTCTCACTTTGGGAATTTCTGACACCCCAGCTATGTTGGTTGATGGTGTGAAGAGTGACTGTTGATTGACGTAACTTGGCTAGCAGAAGCTGCCGCAGTAGTCACAGTTATATTGGCAAAACCAGTGCTTTTATCTGAATTGCTTCCATCATTTGTGGAAATTTTTTTTTTCATGAATAAACATGGAATTAGAGATCTGTGTGCAGTTTCATGGCTATGATCTTGTTGAGATGACGGAGACATGGTGCAATGGCTTGCATGACTAGAGTGCTGCAGTGGAGGGATACAGGCTCTTTAGGAAGGACATGTCAGAAAGACAAGGAGGTGTAGTCGCCCTTTATGTGAGAGAGCAGCTGGAATGCATGGAGCTTTGCCTGGGCACAGCTGATGAGCTAACTGAGAGCTTATGGGTAAGGATTAAAGAGCAGACCAGTATTGTGGGCATCTGCTATGGGCCACCTGACCAGGAAGAACAAGTGGATGAGGCCCTCTACAGATAGGTAGAAGCAACCTCACATTCACAGATCCTGGTCCTCATGGGGAACTTAAACCACCCGATTTCTGCAGGAAGGACAACACAGCCAGGGATAAGCAATCCAGGGCATTCCGGGAGAGCACTGATGACAAATTCCTGACCCAAGTCATAGAGGAGCCAACAATGAGAGGTGCTGTGCTGGACCTTATACTTACAAACAAGGAAGAGCTCCTTGGGGATGTGAAAGTCAAAGGCAGCCTTAAGTTGCAGTGACCATGGAGGCATTCAGAGTCCTGAGAAGAGGGAGCAGGGCAAAAAACAAGATCACAGCCCTGGACTTCAGGATAGTAGACTTTGTTCTCTTCAGGGATCTGCTTGAAAGAGTCCCATGGGATACAGCCCTAGAGGGAAGAGGGGTCTGAGAAAGCTGGTTGATACTCAAGGATCACCTCGTCCAAGCTTAAGAACCATTTGTCCCAACGAGCAGGAAGTCAGGCAAAAATGCCAGGAGGTCTACATGGATGAACAAGGAGATCCCGGCAAAACTCAAACACAAAAAGAAAGTATACAAAAGGTGGAAGCAGGGACAGGTAACCTGGAAGGAATACAGAGATGCTGCCTGAGCATACAGAAATGCAGTCAGGAAAGCCAGAGCCCACCTGGAGCTGAAACTGGTGAGGGATGTCAAAAATAAGTACCTGAAGGGAGGGCATAAAGAAGATGGAGCCAGATCATCCACAGTGGTGTTCAGTGACAGGAAAAGAGGCAATGGGCCCAAACTGAAACACAGGAGCATCCCTCTGAACATCAGGAAACACTTTTTTACTGCGAGCAATGGCACAGGTTGCCCAGAGATGTTGTGGAGTCTCCCTCTTTGGAGATACTCAAAAGCCATCTGGACATAGTCTTGCAGAACCTGCTCTAGGTGACCCTGCTTGAGCAAGGGGGGTGGATCAGATGTCCTCCAGAAGTCCCTTCCAACCTCAACCATTCTGTGATTCTCTGAAAGCACTGCTGCATCAGAAAACTTCCAGCCACGCACCAGTGTTTATATTGCTGTTTTATACCAGCCTTCTTATTCCATAAAGTACCCTTAAGGTACACACAGAGTCTGTGTATTTGTGCTTCACCCAGCTTGAAGGGAGCCCTCTCTCAACCAAGGCCTCTAGGCATTTTAGTAACATGAATAAATAACTTCTATACTACATTCGCAATTCCACTATTTCAACGAGAAAAGTCAAGATGTTTTCCCAAATTATATTACCTTCATATATAGCAACTTAAAATATGAAAGCCTAGGAGAAAAGGAAAAGAAAGAAGAAAAAAAAATTTAAAAAATCAAACTCAGGCCTTTCTCAATATGTCAATGTCCAATTCAAGGACAAATGAAACTGAGGAACAAAACCCAAAACCAGAAAATGAAATATGCGTAAAAATTAATTATTTCAGAGAATTCTTGATACTAACTGCAGGTCCAGAAATCTTTATAACTGATGTATAATAACGATATTTTTTGGTCTGATAACAGAAAGAGAAGAACCTCACCTATGAAAAATTTGAAGAGCTTTAGGACAAAAAGAAGGACATCTGAAAAATTTGTTCTGTATCACACTACACCACCTTCAGACACCTGTTGAATATTGATTTACCTTAGTGCTGTTTCTCTCTCTTTTCTTCCTTTCTCTCCATCCCTTCACCCTTAACAAATTTGCCCAGCAGCACAGTGGGATACATGCCATACAAACACAGCAGTAGCCTTCTATTCAGACAGATGCTGTGCCTGCCCCTGCTTATCGCTGGTCAAAACTGACATAAAATGATGTCATCAATAAAAGAGCCGCATTTTTAACCCAGTTAGCATATGTCAATAATTCAGCGGAGACTCTGATGTCCTTAATGTTCATTTATGGTGACTTCTGCTAAATGGCAGTGGCCTGTGCCAGTTTCCCTCTCCAGGTTGTTAGCACCACCTAGCCATAGATAAAACTCCATATATTTAAAGAACACTAACCTACAACCTTTAAAGACCAAGATATATTTATTTACTCCTTCAAGCATTCTCCTATTTCCTTCTCCTTTAGATGTTGTACTATTTTCTACTTCTGAGAAAACACACTCCTTTTCTCCTTTGGTCACAGCATTGCCTCTAAATCAACAAAGAGCATCTGTAAATTCTACTATGATGGGCTTATTTTGTCATTTACCCAGTTGTCAATTAACTTTGTTTGTTAAGATACACATATATTCTGTATATTTACATAAAAATAATTTTTATATGCCAAGTGTCATCAGGGACTTGGTTTTATCATCCAAGGCACAACTATATTAAGCAATAGTTCTTGCTAAAGACAGTGGTGTTTTCACATGCTTAAAGCACAGGGCAGTGACTCTTTCAGGAAACTAGAGTTCTGCTCTTTGCTTTTTGACTAACCACTTGGGCAACTTTGCTCAAATCACGTCACCTGCAGTGCATCAGTTTATCTTTCTACAGTGTCATTCTCCTCACTCTAACCTGCTCTGTAAAACATTCAAGAACCTATGGATTTATTTCCACAACATGCCTAAGACTAGAGAATTGGCAAAGTTATTCTGCATATGAAAAATACTGTCATCAACTTCAGTAACTTAAATACTAGTGGCACAATATTACTATTTTTGCTCATCTTGATGAAGAAAAAATGTTAGGAACATCCTTCTTCTCAGCCCATTCACCAACTGTGCACAGTTATTGACATTGCAATTGTAACATAAATCAAGATCTACGCTTACAGAACAGTATTTCAGATGCTTCCAGTATATAATGCAGTTTGATATACCTCAGGCGCCAGGTATAGGCACTGGCGTGAGAGCAGTGGCCATGGGCAGTATGAACAAGTTGAGATTTCATGTCCAAGTGCCCCTTGGGGCATGCAAAAGCAACGGGCAAGGCTCTGGGTACCAACAGGAGAGATGTAAATTCCAAGATTGATAACCACATTGCAAGGCACTACTGTGTACGGTTCTCCACTGTCCAAACCAGCTGGAAAGTGATCTGGTTTTGGCCATGGAGAAATCATTCCCAAAGGAATGCCTTCATATGGAAAGGAGGTATTCAATGATGAAGGATCTGCATCACTAATCTAAACAATGTGAGTTTGAATGACCCCAGAAGTTTGCTAGAAGCCACTATTTTAACCTAGCAGCCTTGAAGCTGCACTAGCATTATAGTGAGAACAAGAGAAAAGGGAGGTGGACTGCAATGTTTGGGAGGAAATGGAGTAACTTAAGCCACTGTTGGCATACTCTCCTCTTCACACCTGAGGTCTGAGAGCAACTATGGAACGATGTGAATTTATTCTCATACACATTGCTTCTTTCTTAAAGTAAACTGCAAGACAATTGCTGGACAATGAATTGAAGATAGCTGCATCCCAAATGTTCTCCGCTTGTACATTTTATTGTTGCTCTCTGACGTAACAGCATACACCAAATTATTGGTTTGGTTGCATTCTGTAAAGTAGTCTGAAAAATCTGGTATAAAATCAACAGTATCAAGTACAAAAGCCTCCCTTTCCTGCCCATCACCAAATGGTTTGTTTTAGCCACTAGTGGGTCCTATCTTTCAGTGGACTCAATATCAGTACTGATTTTTTTCCCCCCCTTTCTCCATTTGTACCATCCTGCATTTTGCCAACTTAAATCTCAATGAAGGAAGACATCTCAAACTAAAAGCTTCTACCATTTCTTTAAACTGATCATTTATTGCTTTGTGGAAGTTAATGTCAACATGCAACTTTCCTAGTACTAAAAATTGTTTACGACATCATGACCTACTGATTTCAACTACTTGGAAGAGTCACTGAAAAGGAAGAAATTTCTCATAAATGTAGTTGATATTAAAGAGCTCTGGAAGACCAAGATCAAGGACATAAGTTATAAAGTATTCCAATAATAACAACAGAAAATGTCCACCTTTACAGGGACCTCATTCTTCAATGCTACAATTCTCTACTTCGATAAAACAGCATCTAGTTGTACGGTACACTCAACATTGAAGAATCCAAAAATACAGACAATTGTACCCTTTTAAAGAGGTAGGAACCATCTTTATCTTATTAAGAATTCTCAAGCACGCCAGACAATATTTTATCTTAGAAGACTTGTCTTACATGAATGATAACCTCCCTGTGCTTAAATCTGAAACACACTCTAGAACCAGTCTTAGGATTGAAAAAAGATGAGACTACAGAAACACAGAATTTAACTGCTGCTTGCAAAGCCTCAGAATTAACGTTAGTTCATTTTCTATAAAAAGCAGGAAGCCTAGGATTCCCTTCTGTTAGAAAACAAAGGAAAGCTAATATTCTTAAGAACAACATGATCTAAAGAACATATATTTGGGGATTTAATAATGCTAGGATGATTGGTTTTCATTTCTTATTTCTATCCAGTGGCACACCTTTCTAGTACCTTCGGCCTGAAAAATATTGAATTAAGCAGATTCATACATTGAAGTCCAGTAATTTCTGAACATAAAATTCCATTTGCAGTATTGATTAGCAGCAGCATTAACTAAAGACAGAAGAGAAAACAACCACCAAGGGAATTTAGCACTGAGGTTCAGGGGCACAGCGGGGGAGTCAGAGAGAGGAGGAAAGGGAAACCTAGCCAGAAGGAGCTGGGTTGAGAAGCCTGAATATCAGCTGGAAACTTCATCTCATTTGAACAGTTCACAATTCTTCTTGCTCCCTCCATTTCACCATTCAATAACACTTTTTATTCCAGGATGAGAAGCATTCTTTTCTCCAAATAGAAAAATTCATTCCCAAGTCCCTAAACAGGTACAAAAGTCCATCTGGAAATTGTAAGACAACAGAGTTTCATATTAAAAAAAAAAAAAAAAAAAAAAATTAAATCAAATTCCACAATTCCTTTCTTTCACTTCTCTGCCCTTTCTCTCCTCTTCCTCCCCAAAAACAAAATCCTTCATTCTTCTTCTCTGTATTTAAATGAAGATTGCTCAACAACATAGTTTTCTAGTTTTCTCCTAGTCCTAAGTCTTAGCTGTCAAATGCCTACCAGGAGATAAAATCCAAAAGCTAATGATACAACTGAAATGATGGCATTTTGCATGTAAATATTACATTCTGGGATAAATTTTAGAGGAACTACTGAAAGCTGCAACTGAAAGCGACAATTCAACTTCCCTGGAAGTTTTAAGCAGCAGAAAATTTCTGGTGAAGGAAGCAGGGGGGTGCTTAAAAAGATTTGTTTTTGCTGAACATAAGCTTTCTTGTAAAGTGTATCAGTACCAGAATGTGAAAGCAGGTTTAAACTGATATGGGTGTTGTCCTTCTGATTTAAGAAAGCTGTGGTTCTGGTATTAGCACTGCTACTTGCAGTTTTGCCAAACAACAGCAGACCAAAAATTGTTACAATTTCTATCATTTACCCAGATACCTGGGTAAACAGTAAAGCCAGCCACTGTTAATTGATGTGACCCTTGACTAGTTGCTCCTTAGGCAGCATGCATAGGGTCTGGGTCAACACGTGCAACTATTCCCTGAGGATAGACAATTGGTATAGACATGGAGTAACAGAAATGACTCATCAATATTCAAAAATGCATGGGAGAAGAGTAGAGTGGTGGTGGCATCTATCTCCTCATAACACTGGTCAAGAGATCGGAGGCATAAGGACAGGGAAATCTATCCTTAAAAAGTCATCAATTTATTTTAATTATTTTCAAGTGCACCTATCTTAGGTGGAGGTTAGTGAGGAAAACTGCATTCTGCCTGCACCATCCGAGATTTCCAGCTTCCTCCATCATCAGGCTCACATGATTAGATCTGGCTTTTTGATATAGCATTGCATAGACATTGCAGGGGTTCTTCTTACCAATTTTAACTGTAGCTTCTACCCAGTTAACTCCATTGTGGAAATAGTAGCTATATCCCAGAAAGTGATGTGGATACTACTGTAGACATTGTTAGAGCAGACCTGATTAAAACAGGTAATGAAACTATTTTACACAGTTTGCTTCTAATTCTGACACACTTCTTAAACAAGGATTCCAGCCTTGGCAGTTTTGCTTCAAAGTCAGTACCAAGGCTGGGATAATCCTTTCTTGCAATTTTCTCCTTGATTTTTGAGCCACCAACTTCCGTATAAAATAGAATTTGTTATCTGCTACTCCCCTTCTACAGCCATGCATTGAACAAACTTTGACAAGACACAGGATAGACCTTCAAATACTGAGCCAAGTGATACCAAAGAGAGTCATGAATCCCTACAAGATACAAAACTCATTTCTTAACCCTTATGTTCAGGTAGGTGTACCACAAGGAAGAGAAAATTAGTGATCCAACGAAAAAGCAAAAAAAAGGAAAAGTAAAATTACCTTCCTCGGTAGTTCTGACTCTCCAGCTCTTAAATTATGCCAAGTGTGGGATAATGAACAATGATTGTTTTTTTTAAAGCTAGCATTCACTACAAAAAGAAAGATGAGCCAAACCCAAACAACTAACAGAGAAAAAATAGTGCATGTGCTCGTGTGTGTATGTTTCCATACACAAAACTACTTTTCAGAAAGTTCTTTAGCAACAGAATTAGGCAAATAACCAATACAGGTAACGCTGGAGAGAATGGAGACAAGCTCTTGAAGAATAACCAACCGTAAACTTGCATTGGCTGTTCTCACACAAGTCTTTATCTTAATGTTATCAGCACACATAGGTTATAGGAAAAATAGATACACCAGAAATCTCATATCCTTAAAATGGATATTTTTTAAATTTATTCTAATGCAGATGATGAAAGGTCTTCAATCAAAGCTGGCAAGAGCTTATTAATATAGGCTTTCATACAAGCCAGAAAAAAAAAGGAGAAAAAGAAAAGAAGGAAAAAAAAAAAAAGGAATGCTGTTCTAAATCTAGACAAGCACTCCCATCAACATCAATAAGAGTTTGCATGTAGATCAAGTTTAGTGCAAAGGCTCTGTAGTCAGGTTATGAATTTTACCCATTATTAGCCTTCATAAACAGTTTATAAACATCAGGCAAAATGGCTTGGGTTTTGTTGGTTTTGTGTATGTGTGTGTTTGGTTTTTTAAGATTGCTCTTATAAAGGCACACATACAAAAAAGAAATCAGACAGAGGATGAAAGAGGAGAGTATTCCAGTAAGGGTCTATTGACAACCGATTGTTTATTCCGGGTAAAAACAAAAAATACACATTTGAGCAAGAAATAGTCACACAAGTAATAGTTTGGAGGATTGTTCCTTCAAAGTCATTATATTTAAGAACATTTCAGCTCAGCGATTTAAGTACACAGGGGAGATGCCTAGTTTTACCAGTTTTCTAAAATAATTCATTCAGAAGGAATACTACTTTTGCTAATATTAAGTCCTACACACTGAAATTTCAGATCAAGCCTCTGACATCTTAATGTTGCCAACAGACATGCAGTCATTCACCTCCGCTCTGCACTTTGGCTTTCTGAGGACTGTACTTTGGAATTCCTGTAGACTGAATAGCTAGCACAGGGAATTCAACATATTAGTAATACCATTTTCAGCGCTCCTTCAAAGAAAACCAGTGCATATTTCTCCAGACCTGAGAAAACTTATAATCTTTTTATGTCATCTAAACAGAGAAGAAAAAAAGTTGTCATGCATATTTCAGATATCAAAAAAAAAAAAAAAATCCTGCTACATATTGCCATCCAAATACCTCCAAGCTATGCTTTCCTTACCAGCAACTGAGAAGTGGGTATGTACTTTGAACAGGAAAGATGCAACACACAACATAAATCAAAAATTGTGGAAATTAAACATCAACAGCATGGAGAAAAGGAACCTGCTACCACAGCCGGTAATTAAGAGACAAAAGAAAAAAAAAATAAAAAAACAACCTACCAATCCAATTATCCATCAGAGACTCTGCAGTTACTGCGGTTTCTACATGACTTGCAGCCTTGCTGATCAAGGGCCGTCACAGGACACCTAAGCAATAAGAATTTCACATTTCAAACTTGGAATACTTATCAGCAATTTGCAGTTTTCAAGAAGCCTAGGGATACCTGTTCCACCTTGGTCATTTCTCCATTTTAAAAAACTGCAACACAGTGAGGACGGTCAGGGGTTTTTTTTATTAACTTGTTCTGTTCTTATAAGTAAACTAACCTTTGATAACCTATCTCCATTTGCAGCAGGGAGCAGAATGACTTTGTTAGAAGATTCCCTCTACGCTGAACTCATCACCTGAGTTTATACATGCGATTTTTCCTTTAAGCTTACAGTATAATAATGGAGCTCTATAAGGTGAGGAAAAAAGCCTTCATTTCATGGGTCTTGTTACAATAGTCTGTGCATTTTCACCACTGAATGGGGAAAAAAACCAACCCAAACCCAAATTTACCTAATTTCCCGCTGCTTCTATTTCTGAACAAGTAAAAAAATAAATGTTATACAAAGAAAATTAATCTGTATCCAGAAGATTTCATTAAATAAAATGCGCTGACCTGTTGGCAATTGCCAGGTCTGGTTTTAACATGGCACTTTGTTTAGCCTGGTGCTTTCTGTCTCTTCTAGCACTGAAATTGTATTAAAAAAGCTAACAATGTTTAAAAGACGTTTGATTCATTGTCATTTCCATCCTGGCATCCATACCTTCCAGAACACATAAATGACAATCAGTGCCGTGAAAATGTTTCTTGTAGTCATTTTAAGAGTGCTATAAAAACCAAGTACAATACATACACAAAAAGGTAAGACCTTATAACAACTGTTCAGATGCCTCCTCAGGCTAATTTTCAGTTAAAAAAATGCATGTTGGAAAAAAGTAGGCTTTATTTGCTGTCTAGCAGTACCCCTGTTCCAAGTTGAACAAAGCAGAAGACATTGTACTCAGGTGAAAACACAAATAAAGATCGCTTGTCTGATGCTCTACAAAGAAGAGAAATCACTTGCTTTCTAAAAACAAAACTGGGCACAGCGGAAGGACTAGGAATCTCTCCAAAAAGTGTTACACAAGGCATTGTCAAACTTCATGTCACCTCCACAGAGGCCGCAAGTTGCTTCCCCCTCCCCTCCCCCGCGGTGAGCAGGGATTAATGATCTAAATGACACAATTCTCGGATAGGAGGTGATAGGAGAAACCTGCCCAAAGGAGAGCTTCCTGAGCTGAAGGCTCGCTGGGGAGGCTGGAGGGGGATGGGGAAACCA
>NW_009186078.1:0-4592 GCF_000690835.1 Fulmarus glacialis
TTTCTGGGTATCTACCGCCACTCTGCGACCCCAAGGACGGCAACTTACTGATGGACGGTGGTTACATCAACAACCTGCCAGGCAAGTAGCAGCTCAACGCCGTCACCGTCACCGCCCAACCGGGGTGGCAGCCAGTGCGGCGCCGGGTTTGGCCCCGAGGGCGGTGGCAGGCGGTTGGGTGGAGGCTGCGTGGCCACCACGAGATGGGCGCTCAATGGATGGAGACGTTGAGGTTGGATTTGGGACGTCTTGCTTGGTTTTGCATCTTCTTGGTGTCTTCGTTGTTGGGCGTCCTCTCAGGGCGTCTTCATCCTCTTTGACATGCAAAAAGCGTTCATCCATCTTGCATCATCTCTTGGTGTCCTCAGTACCAGGTGGCTTCCCAGGGTATCTTCATATTTCTTCATATGCAAGATGCATCCCTTCATCTTGCATCATCTCTTGGTGTCTTCAGTGTTGGGCATCCTCTCAGGGCATCTTCATCCTCCTTCATGTGCCAAAAAAGTCGTACAGTCTTGCGTCGTCTTTTGGTGTCATCGGCCAAGGTGACAGGTGGCTTCCCAGATCATCCTTCTTCACACGCAAAAAATATCCCTCCATCTTGCATCATCTCTGGGTGTCCTCAGCACTGGGTGCCCTCCTAGAGCATCTTCAGGCTCCTTATGTACCAACCACCTCCCTCCATCCTGCACCATCTTTTGGTGTCCTCAGCATCATGTCCCCTCCTGGGGCACCTTCATGCTTCACCATGTGCAAGCCACCTTTGTCCATCTCACATCATCCTCTCTTGACGTTCTGAGCTCCAGGTGCTCCCCTTGGGCCTCTCCGTCCTCTTTCACCTACAAGACACCTCCATCGGTCTTGGTGTCCAGCTCTTGGTGTCTTTGACACCAGGTGTCTTCCATGTTCTTTTACAGGCAAACCCCCTCCCTCTGTCTCATACCATCTCTTGGTGGCCCTGGCACTGGGTGCCTTCCTGGGGCACCTTCATGCACCTTCATGTGCAAGCCACCTTTGTCCATCCTGCCTTATCTTCTCCTGGTGCCCTCAGCACTGGATTGCCTCCTGGGGCATCTCCATCCTCGTTCATGTGCGAGCCACATCCTGTCACCTCAAACTATCTCTTGGTGTCTTTGACACCAGGTGCCCTCCATGCTCCTTCATATGCATGGCACCTCCCTCCATCTCAAACCATCTCTTGGTGTCTTTGACACCAGGTACCTTCCCAGAACATCTCCATGCTCCTTCCCATGCAAGCCACCTCCCTCCATTCTGTGTCATCTTCTGGTGTCCTTGGCACCGGGTGCCCTCCCAGGACATCTCCATCCTTCTTCACATGCAAGCTACGTCCCTCCATCCTGCACCGTGTTTTGGTGTCTTTGGTACTGGGTGGCCTCCTGTGGCATCTTTGTGCTCCTTCATTTCCAAGCCACCTTCCTCCATCCTGCATCATCGTCTCTCAGTGTCCTCAGGACTGGGTGCCCTCCTGCAGCATCTTCATCTCCCCTCATGTACCAGCCACCTCCCTCCCTGTTGCGTCATCTCTTGATGTCCTCAGCACCTCCATCCTCCTCCATATTAAGCCATCTCCATCCACCTCGCATCGTCTCCTGGTGTCCTCATCGCTGGGTGTCCTCCTGGGGCATCTCCATGCTCCTTCGCATCCCACCACAGATGCTGCAACTTGCCTGTGCCCTCCCGTCGCCGCAGCACATGCACCAGGTTGCATGACTGCTCTGCTCCCCGCCGGCACGTCCTGCCGCTGGGCTCCTGCCCCCAACTCTGGCACCCATGGGACACCGCTCGTCCCACCACGAGCCCCAGCATGGCTTTGCCATCCAGCCCGGGCTCAGGGACAATCCCTCACCCCCATTTCCCTCCGCTCGTGCCATCGCCTCTCACCGCGGGCTCAGACCAGGGGAAACCGCGATGCTGCCGACCCAGCTTCTTCCTTTCCCATCCTGCAGCCGACATCGCCCGCAACATGGGTGCCAAGACGGTGATCGCCATCGACGTGGGCAGCCAAGATGAGACAGACCTCTGCAACTATGGGGACAGCCTGTCTGGCTGGTGGCTTCTCTGGAAACGTCTCAACCCCTGGGCTGAAAAAGTCAAGGTGAGGACCCGTGGGACACGGGGATGCTGGTGAGGTGACGCGGGCAGGGTGCTGAGCACCTTGGCTTCACAGGTGCCCGACATGGCGGAGATCCAGTCCCGCCTGGCCTACGTGTCGTGCGTCAGGCAGCTGGAGGTGGTGAAGTCCAGCTCGTACTGCGAGTACATCCGCCCCCCCATCGACCGCTTCAAGACCATGGATTTCGGCAAGTTCGACGAGATCTATGTGAGTTGGGGGATGGAGAGGCCGGTGGGTGGCCTGGACCATCGTTTAGGGTGCCTCTGGCCATCAATGGGGTGCCCCAAGCCATGGGTTGGGGTTCTCCAGCCATCAGTTGGGGTGTCCTGCCTGTTGATTGGGGTGTCTTGGCCATTAACAGGGTGCCCTGGCCACTAATGGGGTGCCCCAGATGTGGATTGTGGTGCCCTTGCCATCAGTTGGGTGTCCAGGCCATTAACAGGGTCTCCTGGCCATCAGGTAGGGTCAACCAGCAATTGATTGGATGCCCCAGCCACCATTTGGGGGTGCTCTGGTCCATCGGTTGGGGTGTCCTGGCCATTGGTAGGGTGCCCCAGCCATCAGTTGGGTGCTCAAGCCATCATCCAGGTGCCCCAACCATTAACAGAGTGACTGGATCATCATCTGGGGGTGCCCGAGCCATCGTTCGAGATGCTTGGGCCATCAATTGCCATGTCCTGGCCATTATTTGGGGTGCCTGGGCCATCATTCTGGGTACCCAGGTCATCATTTGGGGCTCCCTGACCATCAGTTGGGCTGCCTGGGCCATTGGTCAGGGTGCCCAAGCCATCAGTGGGGTACCCTTGGCCATCATTTGGGGTGTCCTGACTAGGTTGGGCATCCCAGTCATCATTTGGGGTACCCTGGCCATCAGTTGGGTGCCCCAGCCATCAACCAAGTGTCCTGGGCGATCAATTGGGATGTCTTACCCATCAGTTGGGTGCCCGGGTCATCATTTGGGGTGCCCCAGGCCATCATTTGGGGTGCCCAGGCCACCGATGGACTGCGGCTGCTCTCCCCGCAGGACGTGGGGTACCAGCACGGCAAGGTGGTCTTCGACGGCTGGAGCCGGGGCGACATCATCGAGAAGATGGTGAAGGACCGGCGTTCGGCTGACTTCTACGAGAGCAAACGCATGGACGTGAGCAGGGGGGTGACACCGGCGCCCGTGGGTGGTGGTGGCTGCCTGGGGACCTGCCCTGGGGCATCCTGGGATGGGCCACCCTGGCCCTGGCACCCTAATTTTAAGAACTTTTTTTTTTTCCCCTGGCCCTGGGAGCCATCTTCAGGGAGCAGCACCCTGCTTGTCCCTTGTCCCCTCTGTCTCCCCCATGTCCTTCTAGCTCCATCCTCCTGTCCCCTTGGTCCATCCTTCTGACCCTGCCACCCTGATCTATCTCCTGTCCCTCCCCAGCATCATCCTGTCCCCTTGGTCCATCCTCTTGTCCCCTACTTGGTCCATCTCCTGTCCCCTCAACCCTGGTCCATCTCCTGTCCCTCACTGGCGTCCCCCTGTCCCCTTCTTGGTCCATCTCCTGTCCCCCCACCCTAGTCCATCTCCTGTCCCTCACTGGTAGTCTCCTGTCCCCTTCTTGGTCCATCTCCTGTCCTCCTCTCCATCATCCTATGTCCCCTTGATCCATCTCCTGCCCCCACCCCCAGCATCCTTGTCCCCTTCTTGGTCCATCTCCTGTCCTCCTCTCCATCATCCTATGTCCCCTTGATCCATCTCCTGCCCCCACCCCCAGCATCCTTGTCCCCTTCTTGGTCCATTCCATCCTGTCCCCTTGGTCCATCTCCTGTCGCCCCCAGCATCCTTGTCCCCTCCTTGGTCCATCTCCTGTTCCCCCACTCCAGTCCATCTCCTGTCCCTCACTGGTAGTCTCCTGTCCCCTCCTTGATCCATCTCCTGTCCCACTCCCCATCATCCTTTGTCCCCTTGGTCCATCTCCTGTCGCCCCCAGCATCCTTGTCCCCTCCTTGGTCCATCTCCTGTTCCCCCACTCCAGTCCATCTCCTGTCCCTCACTGGTAGTCTCCTGTCCCCTCCTTGATCCATCTCCTGTCCCACTCCCCATCATCCTTTGTCCCCTTGGTCCATCTCCTGTCGCCCCCAGCATCCTTGTCCCCTCCTTGGTCCATCTCCTGTTCCCCCACTCCAGTCCATCTCCTGTCCCTCACTGGTAGTCTCCTGTCCCCTCCTTGATCCATCTCCTGTCCCACTCCCCATCATCCTTTGTCCCCTTGGTCCATCTCCTGTCCCCTCCTTGGTCCATCCTGTCCCCTTTGATCCATCTCCTGTCACCCTGGCCTCCTTTTGTCCCTCTCTCTGTGTCCCCTGCTGCCCTTACCCATCCCACCTCCCTCCTCCTGCCCCCTCCATCCTCACCCCCCTCGCACATGGTGGGGGGCTGCTCGGGGGCCCCCCCTTTTTCTTTCCGTAGGTGCTCACGTGCCCC
>NW_009186078.1:4646-5140 GCF_000690835.1 Fulmarus glacialis
GAGGTGTTCCCCCCCTTCGCCCCCCCCAAGCCGTACTTGTCCGACGGATACGCAGACGGTGAGCTGGGGGGGATCCGGGGTGCGGGGCTGGATCCGGATCCGGGGCCTGACCCTGCACCCCCATTTTGCTCCCCCAGAGGAGTCTGACTACCTCACCGAGTACGAGGACGAGGGGCCAGAGCCAGCGCGGGGTGAGGAGGACGCGTTCGCCCCTTCCGAGTGGGCCAGCGCCGGCGCCTTGGAGGCTGTGAGTGCCCACGGCCATGGAGAGCCTCCAAAATGGGGTGCCTCTGGGTTTGGGGGCTCCCAAGGGTGCCCTGGTCCCCAAGGGGTGTTCCTGGGTCAGATCCCTCCTGGCCATGGAGACCCTCCAAAATGGGCTCAGGGACAGCCTGCACCCCACGGGTGCTGCACCGTGTCCCCATCCCAGTGTCCCCCACGTGTCCCCCAGCTCCCTGCAGACGAGGGGACAGCCTGCACTCCCCGGGGGCAGC
>NW_009186079.1:0-259 GCF_000690835.1 Fulmarus glacialis
CGCCCAGCCACGGGATGCCAGCGCTGCTGTTTGCTTTGCTGGAGGGGTGAATGCTCTTGCGGGGCCCCAGTGCTGCCCCGGGGCAGAGCTCAGCTCCCGGGGGCCACAAAGCTGCAGAGCAGCCCTCGCCACCCACATGGCCCCACGCCCCAGAGCTTTACCGGCCCTGGCACCATCCCCGCCACGGCACAATGCCGCCGTGAGCAGGAGCACTGCCGCGGGTTCCCTGCTCTCCGCACCCTCGGGACCGGTCCGTGGG
>NW_009186079.1:644-1895 GCF_000690835.1 Fulmarus glacialis
AGCTGTCCCCTCCAGCCTGTGTGTCCCTGCACACCCCTAGGACACGGCTCAGCCCCCCCCTCCCCAACCGTGCTGGCGCGTCTGCGTGGGGCTGCTCGAGCTGGCTCGGCTCCTTGCTGAGATTTATTGTGGCTCTGAGAGCCGGAGGCTGCCAGCCTGATACCATCAGCCCCTTGCACACCAGGGCAGCTTTTATATTAGTTTTCTTTAAACGGAGGATGAGCTTCCCAGGCTGGAGGAAATGTCATTTCTCTGAACGCTTCCATCTCGTGTCGGTTCAGACATCTCCGGGCAGCATCGCAATCACCCTGGAGCAGGGGGAGGGATGGGCATGGGATGCAGAGGCTGGGGCACGGGGACCAGTGTTGGGCAGGGCTGGAGGAGAAGGTGCAGCGGTGGTGGTGGCCTTGTCCCCTGTCCCCTGCAGTCCCAGGCAGGTGGGAATGGCTTCAGGGGCACGTGGGGAGGCAGGGGTGCCCGTGGCGCCCAGCTGAGTTAGTTACTCACTTGTCGGCTGCCAGGGTGCCGAGGCCAGCTGTGAAATGGTGCTGGCGAGAGCACAGCATAGTCCTGAAGGGCTTTGCCTTTCCAGCATGACAAACCCAATTAGATATCAGGGAGCGTGTGAGGAGGAGGAGGAGGAGGAGGAAGGGCAGAGGAGAGCCTGTCTGCACTGGGAACATGATTTCCTCCCTGCAGCTGACCCAGAAAAGCGCCTTGCAGGGCTGGAGCACACGTGTCTAGCCAGGGACAGCGCCTGGGGCATGGGCCCCTGGGCACCGTGCTCCATGTGCCAGGCACCTAGGGTGCCACAGCCTTGGGGCCGGGGCAGCAGGATTCCCGCACCGTGTGCCAGCCTCCCCGCTCAGCCACCGCACGCCGGCATCCCCGTGCCGTGCTTACGTGCAGGGAAGACCCCATTAGGGAGGTAATTTCTCAACACAATTCCTCATTTCCCTGCTCTCTGCCGTGGAGACACGCTGACCTTGACAGAAATAGCTGCTTGTGCCTCGGCAGGCGGGTCCCAGCCAGAGATCGCCAGGGGCCCTGGCATCCTTCTCCCCACCCCACACAGCTCTGGGTCCCCCCAGATCCCCTTCACCCCCCTGGGGCTTGCCATCCTGTCCCCTGCTGCAGGGACCCCCATAGGAGCAAGGTGCTGGCCCCCAGCATCCTCACCCCGGCTCACAACAGCCCACCCGTGAGCACTGGGGGCACAAGGACCAGCCCCACACACTCCCGTTCCCTCAT
>NW_009186079.1:2059-2547 GCF_000690835.1 Fulmarus glacialis
AAGTGAGCCAAGGTGCCCCGTTAAGCTTCCAGCCAAACGTTTGCATGCAAGGGAAACAAGCTGTGGCACGTGCAGTACTGGCGCGTCCTGCTCCTGCATGCCCGGGGCACCCAGCCCTGCTCTCACATCCCTGCTGGGACACCCAGCCCTGCTCCAACATCCCTGCTGGGACACCCAGCCCTGCTCCCACATCCCTGCTGGGACACCCAGCCCTGCTCCCACGTCCCTGCTGGGACACCCAGCCCTGCTCCCACGTCCCTGCTGGGACACGCAGCTGGCAGGCAGGCCCTGGGCATGGGCACACCATGCAGGAGCGAGCACCTCAGCATGGAGACACCCCTGAGAACAGTCATCACTGGGGCACGATGGGGATGGGGACAGGGATGGGAAGACATCGGAGTGCTGCCCACCCTGGGCTTGGCGGGGATGCCAGTCCAGGGATAACCTTGAGGGTGATCTCTGGGTACACCAGCCCAGACAGCAAATCA
>NW_009186080.1:0-7291 GCF_000690835.1 Fulmarus glacialis
GCCCATCGATCCAGCCTGTGTGAATGAATGGCAATGGGAGGGTTGGGAAGCCCCAAATGGCAAAAAAGGCAAGAGAAAGGCTGGTAAGAATGGCATGTATTGATGACAGGGCATCAAGACCCCAGCATGTCTACATGCAGCTACTCAAGACACCCATTTCAGGAAAAATAAAAGACAGATTATGCTCAGACTAAAACAAAGACTCAAGGTTAAGAGATGATGGCAGGAACATAAAAAAATGTCATAACCTTTGATCAGATAAGGAAGGAAAGGTCTGTGAGTGAATCCTAATGACTCCCAGAAATCTTAATTGCTGTCAGCTTTTTGTGCCTGCATGCTGGACAGATTACTTGAATGCAAACATCTTGTTCTTCTCTGTCGGTATTAGAATGTGTGTGAAACTGATATTGTTTTAAAATGTATGATCTCTTTTTGTTTGTTTATAGAATTGGATTTGTTTTCATTTTAAGTACAAAAGAAGAAATTGATGGAAATGAAGATGCTGGAATAGCTCTTTGGAGAACTTTTAATTACATTGCAGAGGAATCTGACACCTCTCAAGCCTTTACCTCGATAATTAATGTTAGTTCTTTCGCAAGAAATTACTTTTTTTTTTTTTAACTTACTACTTTTCTATATAATTAGGATTTTGCTACCTTGTGACAACATGATACATTTGCATTTACTTTACATGGAAACAAAGTATTAAAAACATGTATAGCATTAATATGCTATAGAATGATTTGCAAAAATATTTTCCTCTTCCGGAAACCAACTTGTTCTTGTAATTTTACCTATCTACAGGTTTTCTTCAAAAATGTAAAAAGGTAGATGCATACCTTACAGCTTTCAGTATATTCTTGTGAAAAATGATTCTGTATTATTTGCGTTAACGTGATGTGCCTGCCTTTGTGTTCTGTATCTCTTGGAGTACAGGAATTTTAATAGCGCTTTGTCAGTCCTATAAGCTTTGAAAAACTCTTGGTTGTTCTCTAGTGTAGAAAGTGAAACAGAGTAAGATAAGTTCTTTTTTGGTCACGTTTGAGCTGTTCATGGGTGTAGAAAACATAGAAATATTCTAGGCTTGCAGCTTAATGAATGAGCCAGGTTTTCTGTGTGTGAGAATGCAGGTTTGTGTAAAGACAGGAATTTCAGAGACGAGAGAGAAGTGGAGGGAAATAAAGTGAGCAGTCTATGTGGAGACTCTGCAGGCAAAATTATATCAGAGAATATGGTATTAATACATAACATTTTTTCTTACTTTTGTTTCCTATTATTCTGTTCAGTGCCTAGAAACTAGTGTTAAACTCAGAGAGCTTAAGATGAAAGGAATTGAAGTAACTAGGAGTACCTTAAAAGAGAAATAGAAATCCACAAGTGTCAGGAGCTGACATGCATGCGTGACTATTATCCATGACCAGATCACAAAATATCAATTTACAGTGTGCTTTTTAAAATGTTGTGTTCCTCTGTTTACTTTGTTTCATATTATAAAAAGGAGAGGATTATAAATATAATTAAAAGATAACAAAAATAGAATCGATAAAATACAGGTTTGCGATATTCAGCGCTATAGAGAGAAATCTACTGGTCCTCATTTGAAAAGAAATTGATTGAATAATTTTCACTTCAAATTTGTTTCATATGTTTGATGAAAGTAATAAAATATTATGCTATGAAATAAAATAGCATTGGTAAGGAAAAATCATCACTGTAGGAAAAAGTATCTCTGAGTAATTCAGGTTTGGATTCATCCCATACAGATTCAGGTAACTACCCACGGTTAGGTAGTTTGTAGTAAGAATTTAGATTCCTTCTCTAATCAGTGGAGAGAAAAAAGTTTTCACATTCAGCTCACATAAGTGTATTTACTTTGCCACTTCAGATTTAGACTAAAGGTATAATAATAAATTAATCAGAACAGTGCTCTGATGAAAAATTGTGCATATGTGCAATGTTGATATTTACTAAAGCAATATAAAAACTGCAATATAGCAATAAAAGCAATATAAAAGTATATTGATATAAAAATTACTACAGCACTATAAAAAGATGATATTTACTTTATTGTTTATTTACTTTTATTAAATCATGTTTGAAAATTTATTGCGTTTTACTTATTTCTGTTATAATTTTTACAGATGTACGATGAAGTGAAAGATGGAAATGTTCTAACAGTAAATCATGTGAAAGGTGTTCTTAGAAGCGAATACCCCCATGCTGATGTTCAGAGTATACTAGGTGTTCATTCTGAATATGATGAAGGGAGGAAGGTATGTTGAGAGCGAAGTGGTAAGAAATATTGCAGTACGTAATTCATTGCATTTGCTAAGCTGAAAGATTGCTAAATGTTAAAGCATGTAAATACCCTATCTTTGCGTTAGATTTTTCTTCAGCCACCATTCAGGCATCAGTGGAAATGTTGAAAGTGTTTCTGCATTACTACTCTCGCTATTAAAATTTACTTTTGCCTGCTGCTTTCAGGAGCCCAACTTTTTTTCTAGTAAGCATGTCAAGGGGTCTCTCTCGCACTGCAGATACTGTTTTCCTGTCTCTTCTGGGTGAGGAGCTGAATCCTGTTTTCTAGGTGAATCATTGTTTCCTTTAATTGTGCTTTCTGGTTATAATTTCCTTTGGGAAAGACAGCTATGGATTTTGATTTAAAGGCTGTAGAGAAGACATATTTTCATCTATAATTGATTATGTAGACAATTTTCTGCTAAAATATATATAAAAATACTGTTTTCCTTCATGTGTCTTCAGCCATGCCATCTATACAATCTTGTGTTTCTGACACATGCCATCCACTTTATTTATTTCCTTTTAAAATTTGTTATATAACGTATATTATGTTCCTTTAAAAAGGTGCATCTGGGCAGCCAGAAAAAAAGGTGCTGTTTGCCTTATGCTGCTTGTTCCTCACTGAGTTGCATGGAGGCTTTGTATAGAAGGGCAGTTTGACTCTGCCCTGGAAACAGCTGGATACACTTAGGGGAGGAAAACTTCCCACAGAGAATATTAAAGGAAGAAAAATAGATGGAGACCCACCAAGAGGAAGCTCCCAGTTCGAGCAGGGACTATGAGACTGCGGTGAAGATCAGGGAGGAGACAGTGCGGTGACAGAAAGATGGACGCATAGATACTGCCGTAGAGTTTGTAGCCATCCAAAAAGTGCCACTGAAAGAAAACATGAAAGCAAAACAGAATAGGAAGGGGGAATTACTTACAATATATTTTTATTTCTATTTGTCTCACTGAATTTTCTCTGGGAAAAATTAGCCTGTTCTGCTTTCTTATCAAATAAGGCTTGGCTTCTGAACATAAAAGCCTTTTGAGGGTTTTGGGGGTGCTGTCTTTGGGGCAAAGGTTGAGGTCAATCCGCCTCAAACTGTGACTGTCTCAAGGTCCTTCTCCAATGTTATTTACTTAATTTTTTTTGCTAAGAATATTAAGCAAAATAATATTTCTCAGCAAGATGATACAGTAAAAGTTTAAAACCCCATATATAGATCTACAATTTTTTTTGTCATTCTATTTGAGGAATGAGTCCCATGCGTCCTGTTTGGTTTCCAAACATTTCCTGTTTTGTCCCTGCTACTCATGAGAAGGTGTGACAGTGAGTGGTGCTTGGAGATTAGAGTTCATTGTCTCTTTTTATTCGTTTCATTTTTTGCTACAGTCAGCCACAGTCTATTTAATCCTGTGATATTTCTGATATGATCAGGCAGGAGCAAGCTTTTATAAAAAGACTGGCCTGGGTCCTTTGCCTCAAGTTCTGTTTAATGGCGTGCCTTTTAACAGAGAAGAGATGGATGCTGCAGAGTTAGAGACAGTTATTCTTCAGAGGATTGTTGATGCCACTGGATTCTTCCAGAGGGCAGTGTTCATGGTATGTTTAACATTTCTGAATGAACGCAAGATGAAATATTTGGCAGTGGATTGTTTGAGTCATGTTTATATATTAAATTTTTTATAATGAGATGTCTTGAAATTAATAATATGACAACTGAAATTACATTGTTAAATTAATTTGCAGTCATGGTTTTGAAACAGTGTATTTAGATTATACAAGATTGAAGTATCAACTAAGCATATAATAATCATATGGAATTTTTCAACCAGAAACTGAGAATGTGCTGATTGTTGTTCAATGAACAGTTGTTCATTGAAAAATGTGTATCTGATATTTTGAAATACTATCTGTGATATTTATACATTTTTGACTTGACATTGTCCATAACTTGGTGTATATAGAAGCTTTAAGCTTAGTTGAAAGATTGTACCAATACTTGGTCTTTGTTTGTCTTGAAACTATAAAAGTGCAAGTTTAATTTTTTTCTCTTACTACAGGGTTTGTTAAATGATCATATAAATGCAGTGGATTTTCTTATGGATCAGCACAATGTAGTCTCCCGTATAAACCCCACTATTCTTGGAGCAGAAAGAAGATACATACATTTCAGATCCACATCTGGTAACTACTTTTCTCGGATTGGCTGTTGTTATGATTTTCCTTTGTTTAACTCTAACTCGTTGTGTTTTACATTTTGCAGTTCCATTTGATGTGGAAGACTTCTCTACTTTCTCCTTTTTGGACTCACAAGATAAAAGTGCTGTAATTTCAGACAACATGAAGTATTTAACAAAAAAGGGTATATTAATTTTTCAAGGGTTTTATAAATATATATATATATGGGTATTACAAATTGTTGAAATTTGCCAGTAGAATATCCCAAGTAAGTATCCCAAGGATCCCATGTAAATAAGTAAATTTCCCAATATCCCAGTATCTTCTTTCAGGAGCCAGATCATATCCTAATATTATTATAAATAATAAATAACAGAATAGTTATTTTAAATTTTGTAGTTTTAAAATGGGATGGATGTCATGGCTGGGTGTTTTTTTTTTTTTCGATTACAGACATGAAGTTAAAAAGTTTTGTAGGACTTGCAGCTTCGAAAACAGACTCAGTTTTCATACTGACATAGTTTTACTTGAGAATATTAAGAAGAGTATATTCAGTTTTCAAGTGACTCTTATTTGCAGCATTATCAAGTCAAGACTTTATTGTCTTTGTAATATCTATATCAAAATTAGGCATTTCTACAGTTTAAGAGATAATTGATTTTATTTCTTACTTGTTAGCATTCAGTATCCTTATTATTTTTCCTCTAGTTGATTGTTTAATTTTGGTATCTGAAGCTTTGTCTTTCTACAGAAAAGAAAAAAATACATATATTCTGATGGATTATCACTCATTTATACATTTTTATCTTACTAAAACTCACGCTTTTTTGTACATTTACAATATTTTTTTATGTAAAATATTCTTATTGCATATGCGAGTACTTTCCCTCTGAGTTAAAAGAAATTATAATTACATCAGTGGGGGCATAATACTGCATGGAATTTTGCATTAGTCTGTACCTTGTTAACATCTAGGAGTAGATAGTTAAAAACTGCTCATTTATGTCAGTCCAACAACAGGGATATCCCAGCTAGTTGTCAAATGATGACTGGCTTTCAATCTATAGGCTCATTTCTAAGATTCAGATCTCTTGTGTAAAACCCATAACCTTTAAGCTGGAATCTACATTTCAAATGTCTGTCCCCAGTGCGTTTCTCTAGACCCCAACAACGCTTAATCATAATCTCTTCCTAGAATCTCACCAGAACCTTGTAAAATTCCCGTCTATACGTATTACCTTTTAGGGGATATATGATAGACCTGAGTAGACTGATACTCTTCTACAGATAATTTTGCAGAATTTTCATATACCATTGCCCTTTTATGAAGAATAAAGAACAGGAGGCTATAGACCAGGAAAAGGGGAAATTTTCTGCGTATACACCTATACTGTAGTTTACTTTCTTTGGGCTGTATTTGGTATATTCCTGTTTGTGTCCAGAAACGGTAAGTTTTGTCCTGCCTTTGGTTGAAGGACTCTCCCTTCGCTGCTGGGGAAAGTGAATGGCCTAACTCAGGCATTCTTGTAACTACTTAATTCTTTTCATTTCTGGCTGTATGACCAGCCTCCATCAATGTTCACAAGAAACCTCTGGTAAAGCAGGTCTTGTTAATTGGAGCTACCTTATTATTTAGGGCCATCTTGTTTCAGTGGTACAATGATAGATTGGCTGTTTTAGTGACTCTCTCATATTAACATGATAAAGTACCTCCTAAGAATTTTATTTCAATTCAGAGGGCAAACGATTCTCATGTGGCAAAGATTAGTCTTACAGTCAACAATCAAACGTACACATAAAATTCAAAATCTCAAATAGAATTAATTCATTATTCATTACTCATGAGCAGATTCTCCAGAATGTAAATGAGGATTATCTTTAATTTTCAGATGAAGATGCATTATATGCTGTTACTATGTGGATTATTGCCGATTTCGATAAACCAGCTGGGAGACGACTGCTTTCAAATGCCTTGAAACACCTGGTGAGTTTCTAGCAGTTTTTATTAAAATAATTAATATGAATATGTTCTTAACAACACTGTGCACATTCAAAAATTATACTCTTAAATAAAGGTGTAACAATATTTTTTTTTTTTTGTGGGTCAGGTGCAGACTTACAAGACTGTGCTTTTATTTTGCTCTACTCTTCTGCAGCACCGGCATCTTACAGGCCTGTAAATGATCATTTGATTCATGGACTCCTGACGCAGGAGACAAACTATGACACTATGTGTTAAAAGGGTGAATTTCTTCCCAGTTACAGACCTTCTCCCATGAGGTAACCTAGCATGTTACCTGGGCCAGGCAAATTAGGATAATGCCTGTTTGTGTGAACCATTATGTAGTGTTCTCCAGTATGGCATAACTGTGGCCATGAAGTGGCCATTTTCCCATGTACTGTTTGTATTCTTCTGAGACAGATTACATTTTTTTTGTATTTCAGTATGCTAGGAGGATCATCTACATTTATGAGTTTGCTTATTTTTAAGTTCTTCAGTATTAATAATAGAATTTAAAGTATACAAGTAAATGTCACGTGAATATAAGTGACAAAAAAACTCAGTTCTGGGGAGTTTAGAAAAATAATGAGGCTGAAATTGGGAAAACATTTAGATTTAATAATCAGGAATGAAATAGGAACCATCCCAAGGGAATTATAAAATCGGTATGTTACAGAGAGCATGTGATACCAAATACGTCCTAAAAAGAGGCTTAAAAAACTGCAAGGAGGGATATGCACTACAAGTCCTTGTTACAGGAGAAATGTTTCATTTATCTGACTGCTAGAACTGTGACCCAAGCTTGGCAGATATATTCCTGC
>NW_009186080.1:7322-10734 GCF_000690835.1 Fulmarus glacialis
CTGTAGTTGCACTATTTTCCCCCTTCAGTGAGGAAAATATGCCATAGTTCCCAACTCTAGGAAGCGGGAACTGTCTGGGCAAGGCCCCATGTGTTAGTGAGGAGAATCGAGGAAAAGCATTAGAAAAAGCTGTTCTGAACAAGGTTGTTTGGATCTTCTGTGAAATAGCAGTTTAATTGATTATGTTCATTTTAATTCATAGATTTGATTTAGTTAAGCCTCATTTCCAATTGTGCTAGTTGGTCTAATGATTTCCGAGTTTCGTGACAAACAAAACCATAGTCTTTTTTAAAAGTCCGTTGATTTCTATAGTGATTCTCTACTCCTTTCTAGTCCCTTTTCTCTGTTGGGTCAGGGTCTAGTAGAATTTCTTATAGGTGCAGAACTGGCACAGATGCCTCTTGCGCGTGACTTGCCATCGGCCTTTGAAGAAAATTGTGCAAGAATCTGGGAGGGGAGGTGGCCAAAGGGAACTCACTTTTAACTATTCCAGCTAATATATAATATATCATTTTGAAAACTACTAATATATTTTAAGTCATTTGAAAAAATTAGAGATGTCTTGGCTGGACTTCTGGATGTCATCTAGTTCAGCCTCCCACTCAGAGTGGGACTATTGCCATCATTAGATCAGGTCAGCTGTACCTTTGCCTGAAGGAGTCCTGAAAATTTCCAAGGAGGCGACTCCATCCCCTCCCTTGATAATTTGCTCTGGTGTTGCACTGCCTTCCTAATGTAGTTTTTCCTAATGTCTGCCAAGCCAAAAATCTGTGGCCATTACCCCTTGTTATACTATTTACCACTACCAAGAAGAGTTTGGCTCTGTCTTGTTTTCCACTCACCCTTCAGTAGTTGTTGGTTGCTATTAGGGTTCTCCGTAGCCTCCTCTTCGCCAGACTGAGCAAGCCCAACTTCTTCAATGCCTCCTCGTAGGTCTCTGACCATCTTGGCAGCCTTTGCTGAAACCTCTCCAGCATCTCAACATCTTTACTGCACTGGGGCTACCAAAATCAGGCACAGCAGTCCAAGTGCAGCCTCACAAGTACTGAGTAGAGGAGAATAAGAACTTCCCTTGATCAGCTTGCCATGTGTCTCCTAATGTAGCCTAGTATGTCACTTGTCTTCTTTCCAGTGAGAGCATGCTTCTCAGGAGCAGTTTAAAGAACACATTTTCAAGCTTTTCAAATAGGTGTTTTGAGAAAATTTTCTCAAGTGCTGCAGTTTAAAGTTTACCATTTAAGTATATTGAATACCACTGACTTTATCCCTTATTTCTCTATTCTTTATTGCAATAGAGAATTTACCTTTTCTTCAGTTAGTGACACTATTTGATTCTAGCTTCGAATCATCCCTCTCTCCAGTAAGATTTAAGTAGCATCACCGATTTTAGCAAGTGAAAGATTTTCCTAAAGCTGATTAGATTGAAGTGATAAGTGGATAACTTTTCTTGTATTTATTTTATGATCAGTTTGATATTTTCTGAAAAATATAAAAAAAAAAATCTACAAAACAGGTTCTGAAGTCTGTAAATGAACACTTGTGTATGTCCTTTGTTAAATAAATGCTTCTGCAGAATGCTCAAAGGCAATTGTTCTATCAAAAAAAAATCTTCTCTTTAAAATATGTATTACAGAATAGGTAAATCCTTACTAATACCATTTTTACTCCTAGTTGACGTTCTGAATTAGGCATTGATGTATGTTTTCTAAAGACAAATAGCTGCAAAAAAAAATAGTTAAGGACATTTCAATGAGTTATAATAGATATGAATACATTAGGTAACAGCAGATGGAACTGTATAATTGTGTATTATTCTGTATTTTTCTTTGCAGAAAACAAGCAGTCATACACGAGTTGGGATTTTGAACAATCCTTCATCAAAAATAAAGGAAGATAACACAGCCATTGCAAGAGGAATTTTGACCACTTTTCTAATCCAAAGCAACAGCAATTTAAAAAGTTTCCTGAGTAAACTCAGTAAGGAAGAGACAGCAAAATCCCTTGCTGCTGGAACTAAAATAGCTAAATTCATCATCCCAGTGAGTGCAAACTAAATTAGACTACTTGCTTTTTCATTTTACATATCTTTTATTGTAAGGAGATGTTGTTGACACTAACAGTGTTTGGCCAAATGCTATGAAGTTTATAAACCTGATACAGTTTCTGCTCAAGCAGATTTGGGTTTTTGACAACTTTTATGTGATGAAGAATAGAGAATTTCTCTAAAGTAAAGGAAGGAGATACAAGAATAATGAAAAATATAGAGTATGGACACTGGATCATTGAGACCAAAATAGTTTAATTTTTAATTGGTTTGGTTTTGGGGTTTTTTTGTAAAGCTCTCTCTTAATTAAAATTACAGTATTAATATTTGTCAAGAATTAAGACTTCAGAAGTAACTGTTTTTACCTTGCTGTTGTAGTTGTGAGCAGACTGATAGGCACAGACTGAAGCAGTTGATGTTAAAAAGCATTGTATACTTCTGGCCAACACTTTCTGGTGTGTTTCTATGAAAACTCATTGATGTAAAATACAAACGTTGCTGACTTCAAAGTTCACACACAGAGTAGAGCTGAGTTACCAAATAACAGCTGCAAACTACAATTTTTGTTTCAGAAAGAGCTGTAAATTGTAGTATTTTTAAATAGGAAGATTTGGAAGACTAAGAACGCTCTGGCACCATACTGAAAAATTAATTAGCGGGTTTGGGTCATACTCTTTTTTCATTGTCTAATAGATTTTGAAAGACATAGAGGTAGCTAATTAAGCCGTATGTGCATGTAATTTATTTTGTTCTATTAATTGTATCTGAATTAATCTACCTGCTTGGTCTGTATATTTCTAATGAAGAAATACATATCAGTAGAGTTTAATATAGCAGGATAATTTTGACAGGTGAGGCACAGTGCCATTGTGTGCATGGCAAAGTTCCAGCATTTTTTCCCCCTTTGAACATTGATTTGTTATGTGTCTTACTGGATGATGTTGGCTTCCCCAAAACATGTTTAAGCGGTTTCCAATGACCACATTAAAATGACTGTTAGGTTTTTAGAGTAGTATGGATTTTTTATACCTTTTTCCTGAAGGTGAGAATACAGTTCAGTTGTTAACACAGTATGTTATTTTTCATGCAGCTGTGTGCTGGATCTTAGAAAAAGTGTTCAACCTCAGGCTCAGCTTTCCTCTCATGGTTAATCACAGTTGCCCAAGGGTAAAAACTGCACACTAGCTAATTGGGAGACTGTGGCTCCAAACGAATAGTCGTGTGCTCATATTGAAGCTAAGACTGTTGCTTTATTTTGATTTCTGGTTACTACATAACGTGAAGAAAATCTTTGCTTACCTCAGCTGTTGCACAATTTTGCTGAATCATAGAAACATAAAATCGTAGAATCATTAAGATTGGAAAAGA
>NW_009186081.1:0-2205 GCF_000690835.1 Fulmarus glacialis
TAAAGGTCCCTTCCAACCTAAACCCTTCTATGATTCTATAACCCCAGACAACAAAGTTTGGGTGTTGCCCCCCCTCTGAAGCTTAATTAACAGTCACTGGTCTGGGGAGGGTTTCCTACCCAGTTGGGAGGTGGGGGTATCAAATCATACATCACTGTCTGGAGAGGGGAACAGAGCTGCTTGGGGAGGAGAGGGCAGCAGCCTCAGTCTTCTAACGGGGGGCTGAGGACCCTCCTCACTCTGGTCCCTCTTTGAGGGTCACACCCAGCTCCCCTTCCAAGCAGAACGGAGAAAGCAAGCCAGGCTGGCATTATACGTTGCCTCCAACCAGCCGTCAGGCCTTGGGGAAGTGGAAGGCTAAATGGTGAAGCTGGCAGTAGGTATTTTTATACCCGTCCTTACTTAACTTGGTTAAAAAGACCTGAGTTCGGCACTCCCCACTGCTCCTGTACGGCCAGAGACCGGCCCCACCAAGAACAGGAGAAACAAGCCTCGGTCCCCAGTGGTCGCTGCCTCAAATACAGCCAGGAGAAATTTTCAGTCGAATTCTGTCTTTGCAGGTCGAGAGCTGTTGAAGCCATTTATGAATTCCTGACAAATTCACCCAATTACCATCACTCAGCCAAAATAATGCGGAAAAGATGCCGGAGAGGTTGTAATGTTATATTTTAACATATTCGGAGTGCTCTAATTCCTTTTACATGAGAACCTACCTGAATATTCAAAGCAATAAGCCTCCGAAAGCTTTTTGCTCAACAACGAGCGGTGTTGTTGATGGTAGAGGGTTTTTTTCAGTTGAAAAGAGCAATTCAACCTACTTCTGCATACAACTTCAGACACAGTTTCCAAAGGTAGCACAAACATTTTCCTGGCAAGCTGCTCCATCAGCTGAGAGAATCCCGTCCTGAGGAGTTAAACCAGACCTCCCTTAGTCACGGTAACAAGGTGGCCCTAAAAGTATCCGTGATGCCGGAGATATGATTTCATTTCCCAATTTCCCCATGTCGCTTTGGGTAAATTGCCTAATTTACCTCCTACCTCCATCAAATGGAAGCTCATTGAGAGACGCAAAGCCCATTAATAATGATGAGATGCTTCAGCTCTGTAGATAAGCGCGCACTTAGATGTATAGGGAGTCATATACCTGCACCTACGTGCACAGACATCCTACATGGAGGGAAACCCATAGCTCCAAGGGAGTAGGCAGTGATTTTTGACGGCCTCAGACACCAGAGCTGACTAAACCTGGTTGACCTACACCCAACGGGTGCCACCGGTGAGGTGGCAGGCAGCCTTCCCGACTGTAATGCAAAAGCTTGAGTTGGAAATGAGATATTTCAGCTGCAAGAAAACTCCCTCTTTGGTTTTACAGATGTACCAGCAAGACAAAAATTATGTTCCTTGGACCACGCTGATGGAAAAAAACCCCAAGAAGCCATATGCAAGCAATAGATTGAAATAGCTGTTGCGTCCCTCCTGGCTTTCTCCACCCAGGCTCCTTGTTGTGGTGGGCAAAAGGACCTGGCTGGGTCCTGCCGCCTTGGGTGTTAAAATCATGGCAGCTGGAGAAAAGGAGGTCATTGGCTCTCCTTCGCCTTCCCGCCGTCGTGGCAAGCTTGCAAGTCAAAGTCAAGGGCAAAGTCAAGGACTCCCCGAAAGTCATGGCGTTTCGACCACGACCGTGGATGAAGGAGAGGTTTCTCACCCAAGTCCCCGGGGGCAGGGTGGCTGGGTGGAAAACCTGCGCCCTTTAATTCCCGCGGTGGGGGAGGTGCAAGGAAAAAGCAGGGCCCCGCAGGGCCCAGAGCCGTCACTGCCGGCAGAAGAGGATTCTTAATGACACCCACGGCGAAGGTGAGGAGCGACACGCAAAGTCCCTTACTCTTAAACGCACTTCAGAGCAAAATACACCCCAAAAAATGAGACAACTCGCTTGTTTTGCGGCCAACAGAAGAAGTTTTCCAAGGGACGCCTCTGGAGGCGAGAGCGTGAGGCTTGCGTGGGGTGTGGGTGGTCTGAAGTGGTCCCGGGGGAAAACTAGAGATCTTCACTTAGAAGAAGCCTTTGGGGAAATCGTTTCAAATACCTTTTCTCCCTCTGTTTTGCTCGTGCTTTTTGCAGCTCTTTGGGGCTCTGGGCCATAACCAGCCACGTAGCCCAGGCACCCTCACACTTCCCAAGCCTGCCTTGCTGATGCCAGCAGGA
>NW_009186081.1:2248-5477 GCF_000690835.1 Fulmarus glacialis
GCAATAACAAGGTGCATTAGGGAAAAGCACCTTCCAGCGAACGAGACCTTCTGGGCTGGCTTGAAAACCCCAGGATCCCTTCCCTGCGTGGTCCCGGTGGGGCAGATGCCCAGCAGGGAGCTGCCGCTGTTTCCATCCCTCCCCTCCTGCCGCTTCTCTCCCAGCACAGCCCTCAAATCACCGCTGCCCACCCGCAGCTCCGGGCTTTGAGCATCCCCGCTATTTCCCCGGGACGGGAACTCTGCCTTTGCAGAAGGCGTTTGGGAAATGGCTTTTATTTCTTCTCCCAAAAAGATGTAAGCCCTGGGAAGCGACTGTGACGCAGAGCTACGCGTACGAAGCGAAACCGCCTCTTGGCAGCGGCGATCCTTACATACGCGCAGAGGAACGAGCCGGGGCTCCCAGCCTGAATTACCAGAAAATTAAACATATGTCCCCATTCACCCAGGCGAGGAATTAGATGTTGATCCGTCCTGATTCCATCTACTTCAATTACAGCCGAGGGCAGGCGTTGCCTTCCCCGCACAGAGACCCCGGGAAGGCTGAATAACCCCGAAGAGGTCTCCAGCCCGCAGGGCTTTACCAGGCTGAATAACCCCGGGCACTGCAGCCCCAGTGAGACCCATGGTGGGGGATGCTTGGGGCTGGGGGGGAATGCTCAGGACCCCAGGGGGATCCTCAGGCCCGTAAGAGGATCCTCAGGGCCGTGGGAGGATGTTCAGGGCTCTGGGAGGATGCTCGGGGCTGTGGGGGGATGCTCGGGGTGCTGAGGGATGCTCGGGACCACGGGGTGATGCTCGAGGCCGTGAGGCGGGATGCTTGGGGCCCTGGGGGGGATCTGCTCAGGGCCATGCAGGGGATGCTCAGAGCCCTGGGGTGGATGCTCGGGGTGCCAGAGGGATGCTCAGGGCCCCAGGGGGCTGACAGCACCCCGAGCCGCTTCCCCAGGAACTTGCAGCACACACAGGGCTGTGGGTCCGTGGATAATAAGAGGGAGCCCACCGTAAACCAGGAGCGCTATTAAAAAGGTTTGACTGTAATCGCGAGAGCAATAAATCCAAATCTTTAAATCCATCTAACACCCTACAGTCAAAGTCCCCAAATAATCTGCTGTCATGCAACGGCTGAATGAAGGTGAGCGCTGGCAGGGGCGCGGAGAACGGTGGCGGAGCCAGAAAACAGCCCTGCAAAATAGATAGGAGCTTTACGGCAAAGCAGCCCAGACGCTTTATCGGTCCGTCGCACCAAGACTTCAATCCTGCCGCTGATGGGCAGGGAAGGCCTGTCCCCAGCTCGCTGTAAAGAGCTCCCTTAGTGCAGGGTTTGTGTTTCCGAGGGAGAGGAGAAATACCTTGAGAGGCTCCAGCGGTGGGAAACGCGGGCAAGCCCGGGTGGGAGATGCACGGGCAGCTACAACCTGTGTTGCCCGTGAGGGTGTCTCCATCCCTGACCTTGCTGGTGAGAAGCAAACGGCCTCGCTGTGAAGCCGGGGGAAGTTTGTCTTTTTAATGACAGAACAGTTTGTTTAACGTTTCACACGCGAATAATGAATATTAATATTATAGTATGGCATCGCTGTGAAGTCCAACTACTGAGCCGACATGGCTGTATGTACAAAGCTCATTAGGAGAGGAGACCTTTCAGAAAACATCCAATAAACCCATGCTTAGGGATCACCGGGAGCACACGAGAAACCAAACGGATTTTTTAATTTCACATTTTAAGGAAGGACACCGCTTCGCTGCCGAGAGCGCGGAGGCACGTCGCTCATTGTGAGAGGCGCTGAGGATGGAGCACCTCCTGGCTCCAAGTGTTGGTCATGTCCATCCTTCTCCATCCCCAGCCCCTCCTCGAGCATCCCTGGGAGAACCCCGGGAGAAGACAGTCGCCCATGGGGCAGCACCGAAGTTGGTCACGGCTGCTGGGGGGAAGCGGCTGCAAAGCCGTGCCCCATCCTTGGGTTTCAGGGCGCTGCTGGCAGCAATTTCCCTGCTCCTCCCCAGCATAAGGAGCATCTCAGCGGCCCCTAAAGACAGTAAAGCACCTCAGATGGAGGTGTTGCCGCTATGGAAGAAGCCACGCTCTTTATTTCACCCTGATCTACAGGGGGATGAGCCGCTTTGCTGCTGACCTGTGCTCCGACCCATCCCCAAATCCCTCCCCCTCCCGTTTGAGGTGGCCGGTGCCTGGACCCATGGGCCGTAGGGAGAGCGGGGGGAGAGGTCCCACCCTGCAAGGGCTCCTCCAAGGGTCCCTCTTGGAGCTCAGACCCCAGTGAGAGGCTTTTACACCTGAGCCGGGCTGGCAGCGCTATGGGGCAGCGCTATGGGGCAGCGCTATGGGGCAGCGCTATGGGGCAGCGCTATGGGGCAGCGCTATGGGGCAGCGCTATGGGGCAGCGCTATGGGGCAGCGCTATGGGGCAGCGCTATGGGGCAGCGCTATGGGGCAGCGCTATGGGGCAGCGCTATGGGGCAGCGCTATGGGGCAGCGCTATGGGGCAGCGCTATGGGGCAGCGCTATGGGGCAGCGCTATGGGGCAGCGCTATGGGGCAGCGCTATGGGGCAGCGCTATGGGGCAGCGCTATGGGGCAGCGCTATGGGGCAGCGCTATGGGGCAGCGCTATGGGGCAGCGCTATGGGGCAGCGCTATGGGGCAGCGCTATGGGGCAGCGCTATGGGGCAGCGCTATGGGGCAGCGCTATGGGGCAGCGCTATGGGGCAGCGCTATGGGGCAGCGCTATGGGGCAGCGCTATGGGGCAGCGCTATGGGGCAGGGCATTGCCCCACCGATGGCAGGGGGCTTCGCCACGGTGCTGTCACCCCGCGCAGCCTCAAAACACGCGGCAAACTTGGAAAGCAACTAGTGACACCCGCGCTCACCGGGACGGGGACATCAGCCTGCCCGGCAGGCAGGGTGCAGGCAGTGGCGGGGAACTCTGGCAGGCAGGGACCAGGAGCTGGCATTGGGCTGAGCATCTCCTCTGCTGGCAAAACACAACCCAACCTCTTCGGTGTGCTGAGGTTCTCCCCAGCAAAGCAAGCTGGAAATCTCCCCCTGCTCCCAGGGCCAACGCAGGGGTGCCAAAAAGAGGATTTATTTAAGCCCAGCCGCTTTCATCCTGGCAAAGCACGACGGTTCCCAGCTTTGCAAATCACACCGGGTGCTTTGGGGCATTGCCTTCACTTTTTTTCTCCCTCTCCGTGCCCCTGCTCGCAGCAGAAGGTGC
>NW_009186081.1:5559-6623 GCF_000690835.1 Fulmarus glacialis
TCACCCTCTCTCCACATGTCCGGGGTAAGCGATGCCGATGCTAACACTTCATCATCATTAAAGCATTGTCGTCGCGACAAGCCATTGCTTTCTCATCCGTCAGCGGCGCCGGCCACGCAGAAAACATCTCCATCGCCGGAATAAATAGCCCTTAAAAGCGGAGGCAAGAGGCAAACAGGCTCCGGGGGCCTCCCAAATCCTCCTTTCTGGAAACCTTCCCCCAAATCGCCGACCCACCGGCCAGACAGACAGACAGACAAACAGCTTCGTAAACAGCCGCGGGGAAAACAGGCACCCGGGGGACCTCTAAACGCAAGGATTTGAAACCCTGATTTTTATTGCAAACAAGCGTAACGTGCTGTCGGCGCGATCGCTGGGGCGGCGCAGCCAAGCGGGGAGGATCTCCTTCCCTCTGTGCAGAAGAGGTTAAAACACCCCCCAAATTGTCTCCTTACTCACGCGGGAGGCTGGTGCCTCGGGGGGGCCCGGTGCCTGGGTCACACGGTGCTGGGGATGTCCCTTCGCTGGCTGCATCTCCTTCCTCCTCCTCCTCCTCCTCCTCCTCCTGGCCCCAGGGCAGAGGGGAAGGGGCAGCTTCAAGGCTCCGGTGGGAACCACAGCATCCCACAGCGACATTGCGGCATCACAGGTTCCTGGGGTTTTATAAAATGCAAAATGCCCTTTAGCGCCGCTATTGCCACGCACAAGGCTTTTAGATGTCACAGGAGTGTACTGAAGTAATTAAAACCCACATTCAGACTTAAAATTTGGTACTAAAATGAAACTCTGGCGGCTCCAGTGCGGTACAGCAGCCCCACGGCTGCCCCCCAGACAAGATGAAGGAAGAATCTTTAACGCCGTGGAGAGCCGCTTTCCTGCGGGAACCACCACCTACCTGGGGTTCGCATGGGGGCAAATTCGTGCCCATTTCACAGCTGGGCAAAACCGAGGCCAGAGGTAGCAAAGGCAAGGCAGGAATTACCGGGATGGCTCAGCCCTTTGACCACCCTGAACATTACCTTTGCCAACAGACGGGGGTTGGGGGCAGCCGGGGGGGGCTCACA
>NW_009186081.1:6725-7088 GCF_000690835.1 Fulmarus glacialis
ATCACTGGGCTGCACACAGGTGGTTAGGAAAAAAAGGATGAGAAATAAAGATAAATGGAGGAGAGCGGAGCACGCCGGCAACCCTTCTCCATCATTCCTTTTCTTCCCTAAGCAGATCAAATTATGACCTGAAATCACTGAATACATATTTTATTATGTGGATAATTTAAAGGATGAGGGTGAGACAGAGAATTCATAAGGTACAGGCATGTTAGAAGACAAAGAGTTCCCATTAATCTCCTACGGGAAAAAACTGAACAGGAGAAAAAGGGGGAGCACACAGGTGGTAATCGATGCTGCCCTCTCCTCCTCCTCCTCCTCGTTTTGGGTGAGCTGGGACACACAGGGATGTCTTCTCCGCTA
>NW_009186082.1:0-1141 GCF_000690835.1 Fulmarus glacialis
AGCTGTGGTTTCCAGGCCTTCAGTCACCATTGGGGAGAGTTAGGACTTAATACAAATCTCCGAGCGCTGTGAGTTAATGCTGGCCTCTGAGAGCTCTCCCTGGGAGCTGGAAAGGCCCGAGCAAGGCTGGGTCAAAACTGCAGGTCCGCAGCAGCGCTGCGTGCCCCGATACCTCCCTGGGTGCAGAACGTCTGTCTCCTCTGAGAATTCACTTGGGAGAAGTGAGGAATTCGCTGGAGTTTATTTTGCCTTTGCAGGGTTGCTGCTGGTTTTTCGTGCCTCCAGCCCCTCGACTTCCACTGCTGCTCCTTGGGCTTGTGCGAAACCTCGAGGACTGGTTTTGTGTGTATTTGGTGGCAAAATCAGTGCACGTAAGAGGGAAGCTCAGTTTTGTCCAGATCATGTCCAAACCCTGCCATTGCTAAATAATACCCAGGCTTAAATAAATGTACTCTTAAAAGCCTGTCCTGTGCTCCTGCTGACTGCCATGGCCATGGAGAGCTAGCGCAGTGTCTGCTGCCCTTGGCTGGCGAGAGCTGCAGAAGGGGTGCCCAGCCCTCGCCTCAGCAGCTTTAGTCCACAACCAAACACCTCAATTGTGTAAAGTTCCCTAAACACCAGAAAAATCCTAATTTTGAAGCATTTTGTCACGCAGACTTTTGTGTCTCTTGAGCCAAGTGCTTTGCAAACCTGACCTCTCCTTTCAGCCGCCCCGAGGAGGGGGCGAGGGGAGCGGGAGGAGGCGGGAGGGGTTTGCATTCATTGGGAAGTGCTGCACAAGGGGGTCTTTGGTGGGTTGGATGCCATTTAAACCCGGTGGGTGCTAACCTGAAAGGTGGAGCCTTCAGGTCCGGCAGTGATGGCGAGCTGCCTCGTCCTCCATCAGCCTGGCAGCGGCTTGCGGCCGAGCAGGAGCCCGGTTCCCCAACCCGAGCATTGCCGCTTCCAGTCCCTGGCTGGGGTGGGAGGGGTGAGCGGTGTGTGGTTTAGCAGCATTGTGGCTTCGGGTCGTGGGATTTCTCAGCATCGCTTGATATTTTTGTTGTTGTTGCTACAGTTGTTTGAGTTGAACCAAATGTCACGGCAGGCTGTGCTGCCGTGGCGGGGCAGGCAGCGGTGGCGATGCCGATGCCATGCACGC
>NW_009186082.1:1303-5878 GCF_000690835.1 Fulmarus glacialis
CAGGGAGAGGTGGCTACTCTGTGGATGGGGAGAAAAAGTGTAAAATGTGGCCTGAGAGCCCGGCAGGCCCCGCAGCTGGAATGTGAAAGCTGTTTCTGTCTCCTGCTTTGAAAAAAGAAATAAAAGCAATACCATGCTTTTAAGTTCTTGAATGATAAAGTAGGTGTAAGCTGGCAATAAGAAGCTGGTGGAACTACTCCACATCCCCAGCCCTCCTGTGTCCCCAGCCCCTTGCCCTCTCTTGCCACCCCTCCTGGCTGCCCATCGCGCTCTGTGGAGGGGGTATTGGTGACCCCCTGGCCGTGGGCTGGCACTGCCGCGGGGCGGGGGCAATGTCCATCCATCCAGCTCCCCTCTGACTTGGGATGTCTGGCAGCTTCCTTGCCCCCACCCTGAGCTCCCTTCCCAACCAGGCAGCAGGTTTCTGAGGTTCTGTGTTGCAATCCTCACGATTTATTTAGACCCCTAAATAAAATATATTCATTTAGCAAGCAGCCGTACGTTTGGAGCAGCTACCGCTGAAGGTGCTCTGCAGAGCACATGAGCCGTCACCCCGAGGCTCCGCCTTGGCACAGGAGGATTTTGTTTTTTGGGGGAGAGGAGAGAGACAAAACCCCAGCCAGCCCTCCGAGCTGATCTGTGCACACCAACCTTTCCCTGGCTCCGGAGGGCTGTCCGGGAGCCCAGGGCTGAGCCCGGGGGCCCGTAGCCGGCTGGGGAGGTGCTGCTGGCAGACCAGGGTTAGTGTGAGTATGGTCAGCAGGAGCTGGCCTCGGAGCTTAAAACTTCTGCTGCTTCGCAGGCTCCTTTGTGCTAATCCCCCGAGTATGTTATGTGACTCTGATTACTAGGTTAGAAAATGCTTGATGAATCAGATGACCTAAACCATCGTCCTCTCCTGGAGCCGGCTCTTGGGTTGCCTAATGCCTGCGAGTGTTTTGAGCGACATCGCATGGGAACGGGCTCGTTAGTCATAAGTTGCGAGGCTGGCGAGGGAATCCGTGAGAAGCAAATTGCTGGCTTATTAAAAAATGCATCTGCGTATACGAAACTGTTATTTGTGCGTGTTTTCTGTCGCTGGCTTCGGTCTGATGTGTGCAGCTGGGGCTGTGCTGCATTGGGTCTTTCTTTGGTTGTATAATTTCAGTCCTTGTACTAAAATAGTCAAGAAACTGTTCTCACCTAGCAACCAGGGAGAGAGTGAATGTCAGAGCTTCTCCGTTTCTAGCTGGGCTCCATAATGCCGGTACAGTGTGGATAGACTGGCAAACACCAGCCTTCAGATCACCCTTAGAAACTCCCCGTGTGCATCAGCCATCTGGGAAGTGCTGTGCAGAAAAGCAGGTGCTGCCATAAATCTCCCTCCTCCCCCCGCATCACCTCCTTAACATGCAAAGTGAGAGGTTGCAGTGTGCTGTGTCTCTGTGAACCAAAAATCTATCAATGATGGCTTTTTCCTTAATACAGGAGCTTTTATCAGCGCTGTCTGCAGAGTGTCCTGCCCCCAGCCCCGGGAGGGGAGGGCTGGCCGGGTGGCTGTGCGGAGCCTTCCTCTCCCATCCCTCCTCCCCCCGCATCACCTCCTTAACATGCAAAGTGAGAGGTTGCAGTGTGCTGTGTCTCTGTGAACCAAAAATCTATCAATGATGGCTTTTTCCTTAATACAGGAGCTTTTATCAGCGCTGTCTGCAGAGTGTCCTGCCCCCAGCCCCGGGAGGGGAGGGCTGGCCGGGTGGCTGTGCGGAGCCTTCCTCTCCCATCCTCCCTCCTCCGGCTCTTTCTGTTTCGTGGGAAATGAAAGGTCTGGACCTGAAAATTGGTCTTTCTCAGAATTATTCGCATTTAACGTGGAGATTGTTGTTTCTGATATAAGCCTCTCGGTTCCTCTCGCAGCAGTTTGTTAGCCAGTGGCCACTCTGGTGAGAAGATGCATTTACACATTTCTGCACAACTGTGTTGTCTATCCTACAAGTCTAGGGAAAACGCCTGTATTTGGATCGCAGGCTAGCACACAGCATTAAACCTCTCTAGCTGAATGGCGCTTTTAAAAATACTGCAACCACTGGGGTCAGGGCCTGCGGATCCTCTGTCCCTGGGGAGCCGGGGTGAGCAGTGAGGACAGTGGGCTCAGCTCCACGCACGGTGACCTGATGTTGTTATAAACGGGCTTGTTCCTCCCGCCGGCACCTCTCCTCCGCTCCTGACTGTAAAAGCCAACGTCTCCGCCATCCGTTCAGCTTGGCTGTGCAGGATGAGTGTCTGGCTCTGGACCCTCTCCATCCGTCAGATTAGGAAACAGCTCACTGCTGTACGGGAGCAGCTCAGGGTGCCTTCCTTGCCGTTCTGCCTAAGCAGACCCTGCTACAGCTCTTCCTCTTGTTTTCCTCCTCGGTTTCCTTTTTGGCACCTGCTTTCATTTGGCTGATTAGCCAGACATCATCTCCTGTTTCTGCCCTCCAGTCCGTTTGTGCTGCAGGCTCTGCAGCGTGTCCATGAACTCCCGGTGCTAAGCATGCCTCCTCCCTGCATTGGCCCTCAGGTGCCCTCCAGCCCATGTGCCACGTTCCTCTGCTTTATGGTGGTCTCCGTGCAGTCATGCCAGCCCCGCTTGCCCTTCTCGCTGCGCTCTTTGCAGCCTTGCGTTCGCCTGGCTTCTGTCCTGCTCCCCTGCTGCCCTCTCCTGTTTATCTGTCCGTGCCATTGTGCTGCTTCCCATTTCACGCCGCTGCTGCACTTAACCTGCTGCTGCTGCCCTCCCCGTGCCCCTGCAGCGCTGCTGCCTCGAAGCCTTCCCCTCGGCCCCGTCCTGTGTGCTTGTCCTTAAATTCCGGGGTGCGCGCGGAGTCTTGGGACATGGTTGTATCATGCTGCTGTAAACCTTTCGACTCGTGGTTGGTCGTCTTCAGCACGCGTTGGGCCACGTCTGCAGATGCCCTGCGAGCATGTGTAAGCATCCGCACGCTGGGGCTCCACGCTGCCCGCGCTCAGGTTAAACCTGCTTTTCCCCCCGTTTGAGCTGACATGCTCCAAAACGTTTTATGCCCTACAACTTCTGCAGTAAAAATGAGTCACTCTTACGCATGCTAGGCTGTGGATGGGGAAAGCAGAGGCTTGTGCGGTCTCTCGGGAGTGCAATGCAGTCTCTATTGCTGTCTGTGCGTTCTAATTTATTCTTATTGATCTTTTGTTTGTGTGCTTGCTTGGCAAATAAACTGTTGAAAATCCCGACTCATCGGCGAGCCAACAGTCAGTTTCTCCGTGCAGCTCAGAGATGTTCAGCGTGAGCTGCTTATTTGGAAATGGTATTTTTCCTCAGGGTACCACCTTATATGCGTGTGTTGTCATGTCGGAGCAGTTTAAACAGATGCTTTTCGCATTACAGGGTGCGACGCGTTCGTGGGGAGCGAGGAGCTGTGCTGCTCAGCCGCAGCTCCGGGTTGGACCTCCCGTCCCTACAACCTGCCAGCATCTCACAGTGCGTGTTCGAGAAATCTCTGAAAGATTTTTCCGTCACCGCCCTTTTCTCTTTCCTTCCCTGCCTCTCTCCTCTCTCTGGTTTCGGCTAGGGCCGGGGGTTCGGCCTGCGTGGTGCTGCCCTGCACGCAGAGCCAGCCCAACAGCACTGAGTGCCTCTGTGCGAAGCAACGCCCGCCCTGGGACCTCCGCGGAGCCACCGACGGGCTTCCAGCAGCCCCAGATTTGTGCTCCCCGTTGCAACTGCACGAGCGTTGTGTGACCTGGGATCTAATTTGGGCAGGAGAACCACCTGCGGGCTAATGCTCAAACCCCTTTGCCCTGGGAACCTGCTCCTGTTCTGCCTTTTGTGAGCCTCTTGGGTTTAGTGTGATGAAAGGAAGGAGAAGCAGTTCCCCGGCGGTGTTCGGCAGCCGCGGCTCTGCTCAGATCCTGCTTTCCCCTTTAAGTTTGTGCACGCGGTTCCTGCTAGCGTCAGCGTGAGGGACGAGCCGAGCAGCATCCCCAAATTAAACCAAGGCAGCACCAGGCTGAAGCTTTGCTCTGTAGGTTTGCAGAAGGCTGAAGCAAGCAGCAAATGAGCTGCTTTAAAAATAGCTAAATGGAGGTGTGGCTCATCGCCGGGCGGGCGCACAGCGCGTCGCTGGGTTGCTGTGGTCTTCCTTCCCGCTGGGATCAGCGTGCATGGTCCAGCCACCGTCTCTGGTGATCAGCAGTGAGATTACTGTGGCGGGGGAGCTCCTTGCCTGCACACCCCCTTGTACCTCTGGTTATTGTGCTTCCATGCAGGGACTGGCATGCGGACAGCCTTGCTGAAGGCGTTTTAGTGTAAAATAACCTTTATTCCTGTTTGCTGAGGTATATATCCACTGTGAGCATTTCTCTTAAATTGCTCCATGTTGCTGCAAGGTGTTACAGAAAAGCGTTTAATTAGAGGAGAAGGAGCAGCCGAAAAAAATAGCCCACCCGGCAGGAGCCAGTGGCACTTAAAGCCGTTGAGCGGAGATCTTTGTGCAGGTGCCCCTTTTAAACCTGCTGAAAATCAGATTCTGAGTAAAGTCTTCCAGACTGAAATAAAACGCATTTGCAGCTCTGTTAGCC